>NW_007377794.1:7204-28838 GCF_000475195.1 Diaphorina citri | reverse complement strand
CGCGTGCGTACCTCTCCCCTATCGCGTAGGGCGCTATGGATCCCAGTGTGCTGGCAGCCATGGACAAGGACGCGTTGAAGAAGCAGATCGAGAACATGAAATATCAGGCGACCATGGAGCGGTGGCCCCTGTCGAAAAGCATACAGGCGTAAGTGTGAACAGAAAACTAGTGAAAAACTAAAGGTGAAAATTCGATTGTAGCCAACTTCGTGTAAAAAGGGGGAAAAACTGTATAAATGAGAAAAACTGTGTGAAAAGAGGGATATTTTTTTCGATTAATTTCTACCGAAATACTATGTAAAAATATTATAGGAAAATGTACAATTATCGGAAATGTGTGAGATTTCCGCAAATGTGTTAAAATCTTAAAATTGACCCTTTTAAATTATAAATATGGGGAAAATTTTCGATTGCTGACGAGCCTGAGTCTTTGTTGAAAAATCCATCAGCAAGTTTTGTCAAGGATAAAATTCCAAACCTCGGCTGGGATTGATCCCACGTCCACCTGATTCCCAGGGGAGCGTCTTGACCACTACACCGCTGAGAAATCAATGCTCTCATCTAAAGAGAGGCGTACTACGGGATGGGCATGCTACGACGCAGACCACACGCGTCTAATGTAGAAGTTGTTTCATTGCTACGAAAAAAAACACAACCCCGACCCAAAGTTGTGACTTTCGTGAGAAACGAATAGCTGACCCCTAAAGGGGATTTAGCTAAAAAAAGGCGGTGAAACACTTTATTACGCTCTACTATGACTGAGATTTCATTAGGGCCGTGGTATATTTAAGAAAATGTACGTCCTGACTTAGCTGAGATAGGCGGGCAAAGTGACGTTGGGTGTACGGGAGAAGAGCCTCTAGTGATCCTTGGAATGATTTGGACACCATAGTACATTGAAGCTCTAGCAGAACTGAGAGAACAAGCTGAAAACATAGCGAAATAAAATACCTAAGTAAAAATTAAATCGTGAATTTATTTGCGTTAAAGCAGAGCATTTTCACAGCTTTTGTGGATATCAAACTGAGATTTCATTAGGGCCGTGGTATATTTAAGAAAATGTACGTCCTGACTTAGCTGAGATCGATGGAAGAGAGGTTGAGGAGGACGAAGCACATACAGAGAGACGAAGAGGTGACGGTTTTGGAGACGAAGAGAAGGGCGTTTAAACAGGACGGCCACTGAGGGAGAGAGAAAGAAATGATAATAGTGCTTATTGATACTGCTCGCATAGGACTGAATGGAATTTTATCCTCAACCGAGTTTGAGCATTTGACGATAGTAGTACGTCAAGTCACCCACTCTTTTTATTTGAATTATATGTGCCAGCCTAGTTGGCTTGGTTGGTAGCTCTTCTGCCTTGTAAGCGCTAGGTCACGGGTTCGCTTCCCGCCCGGAGCGGATTTTATGCTGATGGGTTAAAGTTCTTTCACGGAACGGCTGGTTTTCTCCTACTTTATCTTCCTTTTCTCTTCGATTTCGGGACGATAAGACCTTAGCAATTACAGTTCCCTCTGTCAAACCTCTTAAAAAATGATAATAAATAAATAAATAAATAAATAAAAAATACCAACCTGTCCTACCTCGACAATCTAAATAGAGCACTACGTATTCTATAGGTAGATAGGTAGGTAGGTAGGTATATACTTACCGTTTTATTGTGAAACAAGTTTCGCAGTTTGTTGGCATATAAGTCCTCTATGTACAAATACACGGGCATGTAGCAAATGCTCAAATAATAGCCACTATGTAGTCCATGCCATAGAGCGGAGATGAAGAAGACGAGGGGGATTCTGGAGGAAAAAAAAACACAGTTATCAATATGTTGTATAAGCTTGGTCATGGGTTCGAATCCCGCCCAGTACGGATTTTATAATAACTCAAGGAAATAGGGAGGGGGAAAAAAAAAAAAAAAAAAAAAAACAACGAAGGAAAATAGGTACGGTTAAAATATGTACCTACTAGGTAGTTTCAGCTAAATTAGGAACTGCTCCGGGCCTCATTGAGGAGTCCCGGCCCTGAGCAAATGGGGCCAGGTGAACCCCCATCTAAACGGCCCTGAAGGTAGGTATAATAGGTACAACATAAGTTATAGGTACTTTATAGTAGGCATGTAGGAATCAGGCACTGAGTTTTTTTTTACAATAGTGAGTGAGTTATTAGTTTATTACCTACTTATCATTCCAGTTATGACAGTTATTCCAAACAGAATGTGTTACGTTTAGCGTAAAGATTTCGGGTGTAGGTACCTCCCTAGATGTTGTTGTAAAAAATAAGTCAAATGTATACATAGGTGACTAGGCTATACAAGTTTCAAAATTATGTACCTGTGATAAAAACATAAATTCATGTGTAAAAAAGGTAGGTACCTTACTGTGCCACTATGAAATAAATAGAACGTAACGTAAGTGAAATGAGCAAATGAGTGATCAATACTTAGATATACTAGTTTCAACTACAAACAACAGTATTTGCAGAAAAAAGTGGCAATACGTGTAATTTGTGTATGAAAAAAATGTCATCTTGGTTTGGACGCATTATAGTTCCATATGGGTTATAATACTCAGGTATGGGATTTCCCCTTTCTGTGATATCATACCATACAATATCCTATAACAGTGATTACCAAAATAGGGTCCAGGGGGCCGTGAACTTCAAGAATCCCAGAAGTTCACATAAATACAGTAAAGGGGCCGCAGAGCGTTCACAATTAAAAAAAGGGGGGCCGTGTAGGAAAAAGTTTGGGAACCGCTGTAATATAACACATGTCGTGCATACAATATGTCACAACACATGGCAAAGAATATAATACTATGCCAAGTAGAAAATAACTGTATACCCATACAGCCTGATATAACCTCTTATCTACAGTACGTGCAATCAAAGTTAACAGCGTGACATTATGGCGAAATGGAGGAACGACGAGCATATTAAAAGAGGCCCATAAGGAATCCCCAAATGTCCGCGGTGCGGGGCTAAAATCTAATGAGAAATTTCATAAAAATCGGACAAACCTTTCTTGAGTTATGGTATAAAACAAAGATAGAGTCAGACAAGATAAGTTCAAAATGAAGTTAAGATTTAGAACTCACTTTGGTCAACCAAATTTCTACCTACATACATAATAACTTAAAACCTTAGAAGTCTTATAACCAAAATGAATTTTTATTCAAGTCCGGTAAGTTTACCAAAAAAGTGGGGTTCATTCGGGCAAATGAGTAACAAAGGATTCTCTTAGCTGAAAGTTCTGAATCATGTCTAAAAGTGTGTCCACACATAGTTGACGGCCGTCGATCGACATCGCGATATCGAACGATCTGAAGCTATATTATCGAAGCAGTATGGACGGTTCAGTCAAAATTGATCGATGGCCGGTCGACTATGTGTGGATACACCTTAAAATTCCCTTTTACAAAGATACAGTCAGACAAGATAAATTCAAAATGAAGTTAAGATTTAGAACTCACTTTGGTCAACCAAATTTCTACCTACATACATAATAACTTAAAACCTTGGAAGTCTTATAACCAAAATGAATTTTTATTCAAGTCCGGTAAGTTTACCAAAAAAAGTGGGGTTCATTCGGGCAAATGAGTAACAAAGGATTCTCTTAGCTGAAAGTTTTGTTATGTGACGGATGTGATCCTGAATCATGTCTAAAATTGTGTCCACACATAGTCGACGGCCGTCGATCGACATCGCGATATCGAACGATCTGAAGCTATATTATCGAAGCAGTATGGACGGTTCAGTCAAAATTGATCGATGGCCGGTCGACTATGTGTGGATACACCTTAAAGTCCCCTGTACGCTTCACGGCTTTTTCCGCCCAAAGCGGTGACGCCAAGCGTGTGGCTTTTGGTTCATTCTAATCTTTCTCTATTTCAGAATGCGAGAGTACGTCGAAGAGAACGAGAAGAACGACCCTCTCATCCATGCGCCGGATAAGAAGAACAACCCATGGGCAGAGAAAGGCAAATGCTCCATCATGTAACTACCCGTGACGGTAACTCAAACACCCGTGACGGTAACTCATGACGGCTCCAATGATCGTCACCTGAACATATGCTTTCCAAACAACTTCGCGTCTTTTTACTTATTTTGTATATTCAACCTTTTCTCTCTCAACTTTCTAATGTACTTCTTTTCACTTCTCCCGAATTTTTGTTCTTTGGTTGTAATGTGGACAGCTCTGGAGGCAAGGAGTTCTAATTTACTTCTTTTCACTTCTCCCGAATTTTTGTTCTTTGGTTGTAATGTGGACAGCTCTGGAGGCAAGGCCTCTGAGGACAAAGGACAAAAAATTCTAATTTACTTCTTTTCACTTCTCCCGAATTTTTGTTCTTTGGTTGTAATGTGGACAGCTCTGGAGGCAAGGCCTCTGAGGACAAAAATCCTATTGCTCTAAAAATCCATTGATCCAAGGACAAAGGACAAAAATCCTATTGCTCTGAGGACAAAGAAATCCTATTGCTCTGAGGACAAAGAAATCCTGATTATTTCACCTAGATAAATTTCATGACATGACTTGGACTTGAACCACCAACCTCCAGATCCAAAGTCCAACGCGTTAACAACTACACCACTGAGGTTGGTTCTGGAGGCAAGGCCTCTGAGGACAAAGGACAAAAAACCTATTGCTCTAAGGACAAAGGACAAAAATCCTATTGCTCTAAGGACAAAGGACAAAAATCCTGTTATTCTAAGGACAACTAGTCTTTTGGTCTAGGCCTCTAGGTGGCGTTCTCCCTTTTTCTTTTTACTTTCTATTTTGTCATATTTTAAAGTACTTTTGGCTGTTTTACCGAGTAATTTCTGTTGATCCTTCTAATTAAGCACGTTTGCATTATTTCTTGCCGTTATATAGGTTGGGAAAGACATTTTCCTTATTCTTCTATTTTGTCAGTGTTTATTGTCCGCTGATATTTGCTTAACTCTTGCGGTATTTACAGGGCAGTTGTATTACGAAGTCTTTTACAGTTGATTGATTTAAATCCAAATTATAAACGTCAGAAACATTGGTGTCTTTTATGGACATTATTAAGTGTACAAAAGAAAAATTCTTACATAAATATTGAGGATAATGTAATAGGTATGTACTCATTGAGTACAAAAAAATCGCTATTGCCAAAGAGGGACTTTTCGGTCCTAAGCTGACAGTCTAAATAAATAATGAAATATTTGTAAATTTAACATTGTAAAATGTCGTTCCTCTCTTGACAAAAAATATCTATTTTAATTTTTCAATTATCATTTAACATCACGTCATTATAAAAAAGCTCACTAAGAGTCTTTTGATCTAGGCCTCTAGGTGGCGTTCTCCCTTTTTCTTTTTACTTTCTATTTTGTCATATTTTAATGTACTTTTGGCTGTTTTACCGAGTAATTTCTGTTGATCCTTCTAATTAAGCACGTTTGCATTATTTCTTGCCGTTGTAAAGGTTGGGAAAGACATTTTCCTTATTCTTCTATTTTGTCAGTGTTTATTGTCCGCTGATATTTGCTTAACTCTTGCGGTATTTACAGGGCAGTTGTATTACGAAGTGTTTTACAGTTGATTGATTTAAATCCAAATTATAAACTTCAGAAACATTGGTGTCTTTTATGGACATTAAAGTGTAAAAAAGAAAAATTCTTACATAAATATTGAGGATAATGTAATAGGTTTGTACTCATTGAGTACAAAAAAAATCGCTATTGCCAAAGACGGACTTTTCGGTCCTAAGCTGACAGTCTAAATAAATAATGAAATATTTGTAAATTTAACATTGTAAAATGTCGTTCCTCTCTTGACAAAAAATATCTGTTTTAATTTTTCAATTATCATTTCACATCACGTCATTATAAAAAAGCTCACTAACTAACTTCAACTGCCCTGGTAATGGACTTTCGTGTCAACTTATAGTGTAGGATTGAAATCGCTCACTAGCCTTTTAACAGTATTTCGGTCCCACCTTTTTTTATCCTGCAGAATTTCCAAAGGAATTTCACACAATCAGTTCGTCTTGAAACACTCAATTCTGAACTGTCCAAATACCAAAAGCTCAAATTATTCACTAAAAACTTCCCTGGTAATGGACTTTCGTGTCAACTTATAGTGTAGGATTGAAATCGCTCACTAGCCTTTTAACAGTATTTCGGTCCCACCTTTTTTTTATCCTGCAGAATTTTCAAAGGAATTTCACACAATCAGTTCGTCTTGAAACACTCAATTCTGAATTGTCCAAATACCAAAAGCTCAAATTATTCACTAAAAACTTAGAATTTCCAAAGGAATTTCACACAATCAGTTCGTCTTGAAACACTCAATTCTGAACTGTCCAAATACCAAAAGCTCAAATTATTCACTTAAAACTTCATTTAACCCAAAAAACCTGGCGCAATTTGTATGTTGTAATTTTAAGCAACAAACTTCTGCAGGTAAAATACCAGCTGAAGATTTAGTTTTTTCTCGTACGACTCTTTTGGAGATAAAATTTTTAGGGTCTCTAAAAATGGTTACCTCTGAATATTTGATTATTTATTTTCATCATAACCCTAAAATACGAAATCGTCAACTTGAAAATATTTGACATACCTAGGTACCTGATTCCTGAGCCTACTGAATGTGTGAAATCCCTTTTCAACTTGGAGATAAAATTTTTAGGGTCTCTAAAAATGGTTACCTCTGAATATTTGATTATTTATTTTCATCATAACCCTAAAATACGAAATCATCAACTTGAAAATATTTGACATACCTAGGTACCTAATTCCTGAGCCTACTGAATGTGTGAAATCCCTTTTCAATTCCCCCCCCCACACACACGCCCCCTTCCCTCTGTTGTTATACACCCCTACCCCTCTCTGTATAACCCCCTCAATATTCCTGTTTTATCCAGACTTCCTCACACCTGTCCAACTTGGACTATTGAGTCCCACTGTCTAGAGACATACGGAAGAATTAAAATTTTATTGATATTGTCTATGTAAAAATTTAGGTATGTAATAAGTACCATTTTATACCTCCTGTTAGGTCCACATGTAGACCCAATTTAACATGAACAAATTAAAAGTTGAGCAATCTGTTCGTTAATTTAAAACAAAATCAAAAGTTAAGCCAATCAGATGGCTTATTCCCACTGGATTAAGAATAATCTCAAAGTGTGGTCGCGGGATAAGATCACTGATTTTTGACCTAGAATTCCCTCGTAAAATAATAATAAAAAAATATATTCCTTCAGGAACTGAACAGGATATAGGGACACATATTAAACTTGCTGAGTAAAATCAACAAGGGAAGGGGAGGGTATTTATTTAATTTTTGTAACAGTGTGTAGTTTGGGAAGGGGAGTATTAATTTTTGTAACAGAGTGTAGTTTATCTACTGTGTGACGTCATAAGTATATCACCTATTTGTTTTAATATTATGCTTATGATGTCATTAAACTGCGAAATATATTCCTTCAGGAACTGAACAGGATATAGGGACACATATTAAACTTGCTGAGTAAAATCAACAAGGGAAGGGGAGGGTATTTAATTTTTGTAACAGAGTGTAGTTTATCTACTGTGTGACGTCATAAGTATATCACCTATTTGTTTTAATATTATGCTCATGATGTCATTAAACTGCGGCTCTTTATCTTTGTGGCCGTGGAAGTCATGGAACTTTTCAGTCTTCACTATTTTTTTGATAGAGGGGGTTGTAACGAAAGACGAGTTAAAACCCCCAAGCTGGATTAAGCTAGTCTACGAGTACTACGTGTTTAAAGTTCCCCAGCAAGAGAGGGAATTGTAACTGCCAAGGTCCTACCGTCCCGAAATCGAAGAGAGAAGGAAGACAGAATAGGAGAAAGTCAGCAGTTCCGAGAACGAACCTCTCGAGGTTCAAACTTATTCAGAGTGGTTCGTCAGAAAGTTCACTAGAGGTTCCTTTTTACTTTCCTTATCCTATAGGAAGGAAAGTGTTGTAATCGGGTCAAATTTTCGATGGTCAGTTTTTAGTGCCAAAACACGTTTTGAGGTCCCTGGAGCCTAAATCCCAAGTTTTAGTTGTTTCATTTAATAGAATAAAATTAAACTACATCAACAATATTTAGAAATTCGATGTCTTTTGCGAGACATTTCATGGAGGAATTTGTTTCCTCTGATGAGGAATAACAATCTAGTCAAAATAGAAATAATATGTATTTACTTAGGGTGGATTTCACCAATATTTTTTCAGTCTCTCGAAGGCTTGTTATAAACAGCCTATCAAGTTCTATTTGAATTGTATAGCCTTATAGGGCTGTTAAGCTAACAGGCTGTTAGAGGCTAAAAATAATGTTGGTGAAACCCACTCTTACTGTCTTATATCTACCGTTCAAAAACATTGCATATCTGGAAAATATCTCATCCAAAGATTAACCTCTTTGAAGAAAGGAGAGATTTTCAAGCATTTCAAGAAGTTGTTGATTTTGTGCAATCATTTGTATCTTTACACTAGTTCTGAATCTCTGTCCAGATATATAAACCCATGTTTAGTTGTTTCATTTAATAGAATAAAATTAAAATACATCAACAATATTTAGAAATTCGATGTCTTTTGCGAGACATTTCATGGAGGACTTTGTTTCCTCTGATGAGGAATAACAATCTAGTCAAAATAGAAATAATATGTATTTACTTAGGGTAGATTTCACCAATATTTTTTCAGTCTCTCGAAGGCCTGCTATAAACAGCCCATTAAGTTCTATTTGAATTGTATAGGCTTATAGGGCTGTTAAGCTAACAGGCTGTTAGAGGCTAAAAATAATGTTGGTGAAACCCACCCTTACTGTCTTATATCTACCGTTCAAAAACATTGCATATCTGGAAAATATCTCATCCAAAGATTAACTTCTTTGAAGAAAGGAGAGATTTTCAAGAAAGCATTTCAAAAAGTTGTTGATTTTGTGCAATCATTTATATCTTTACACCAGTTCTGAATCTCTGTCCAGATATATAAACCAATAAGAAATCATAAAATACTCAGCATTTTAAACCCGACATCAAGAGCTAAACTTTTAAATTATTTTATGTTTAGAAAAAAATACATGTCCCCATTTTTATGCAATTCTGAATCCACAAGATTATCTTTCCTTTTGTTCTTCATTTCTTTTCGGCTAGGCAAAAACACAATCTTTTAAACTAGCTCTTCCCATTTCCTGACGAGCCTGAGTCTTTGTTGAAAATCCATCAGCAAGTTTTGTCAAGGATAAAATTCCAAACCTCGGCTGGGATTGATCCCACGCCCACCTGATTCCCAGGCGAGCGTCTTGACCACTACACCGCTGAGGAATCAATAAAGCATGCTCTCATCTAAAGAGAGGCGTACTACGGGATGGGCATGCTACGACACAGACCACACGCGTCTAATGTAGCAGTTGTTTCATTGCTACGAAAAAAAACACAACCCTGACCCAAAGTTGTGACTTTCGTGAGAAATGAATAGCTGACCCCTAAAGGGGATTTAGCTAAAAAAGGCGATGAAACACTTTATTACGCTCTACTATGACTGAGATTTCATTAGGGCCGTGGTGTATTTAAGAAAATGTACGTCCTGACTTAGCTGAGACAGGCGGGCAAATAGGTATACTAGGTTCAATCAAAGCTGGCAGTCTTCACAACTCAAGATCAATAAATTACTTAGATAGAAGGTGGGTTAGGTAAACTAAACATAAATAGGTACCTACTTTCATATCACATATAGGTGCTTTGAACAGTACCCATGGAATATTCAAATGTATACATAGGTCAAATGTATACATAGGTGACTAGGCTATACTAGGTTCAATCAAAGCTGGCAGTCTTCACAACTCAAGATCAATAAATTACTTAGGTAGAAGGTAGGTTTGGTAAACTAAACATAAATAGGTACCTACTTTCATATCACATATAGGTACTTTCAACAGTACCTATGGAATATTCAAATGTATGACATAGGTGACTAGGCTATACTAGGTTCAAAATTATGTACCTGTGATAAAAACATAAATTCATGTGTAAAAAAGGTACCTACATACTTTACTGTGCCACTATGAAATAAATAGAACGTAACATAAGTGAAATGAGCAATTAATACTTAGATATACTAGTTTTAACTACAAACAACAGTATTTGCAGAAAAAAAGTGGCAATACGTGTAATTTGTGTATGAAAAAAATGTCAGCTTGGTTTGGACGCATTAGGCGGGCAAAGTGACGTTGGGTGTAGGGGAGAAGAGCCTCTAGTGATCCTTGGAATGATTTGGACACCATAGTACACTGAAGCTCTAGCAGAACTGAGAGAACAAGCTGGAAACATAACGAAATAAAATACCTAAGTAAAAATTAAGTCGTGAATTTATTTGTGTTAAAGCAGAGCATTTTCACAGCTTTTGTGGATATCACAGCATTACTAAGTGCCTTCTTTGCAATCAATTTCCATATTTCAATAATCTTTCTACACTGGTGATGCCGCCACTGGTCAGCTCTAGCAGAACTGAGAGAACAAGCTGGAAACATAACGAAATAAAATACCTAAGTAAAAATTAAATCGTGAATTTATTTGTGTTAAAGCAGAGCATTTTCACAGCTTTTGTGGATATCACAGCATTACTAAGTGCCTCCTTTGCAATCAATTTCCATATTTGAATAATCTTTCTACACTGGTAATGCCGCCACTGGTCGCTTCTCGATTAAAGTAGCCACTCAATTGTCATCACGAGGCTGAGTGCACCCCCGAAATCCAAGCACAGAGCCGAAAAAACTTCGACACCGCAAATCGAATGCGGAACCTCCGGCGTGCAAGTCCAGTGTGATACCCACTCGGGCACGGAGGTTGCTTTCTTCAGTAAAAGGTTCCTTAATATCAAATTACCCAAAGGAAAAGATAAAACTATAGGACATGTAAAAGGTTCACAATATGAGCATGGGCTTTTCATTCCAACACTTTCGAATTATTTCTAAGTACTTAATTTGAATAGGATACAAGCTACCAAAGATGAAAATTCAGATTTAGTTGTTTCATATTTGCTTAACTCTTGCGGTATTTACAGGGCAGTTGTATTACGAAGTCTTTTACAGTTGATTGATTTAAATCCAAATTATAAACTTCAGAAACATTGGTGTCTTTTATGGACATTAATAAGTGTACAAAAGAAAAATTCTTACATAAATATTTTGAGGATAATGTAATAGGTATGTACCCATTGAGTACAAAAAAATCGCTATTGCCAAAGAGGGACTTTTCGGTCCTAAGCTGACAGTCTAAATAAATAATGAAATATTTGTAAATTTAACATTGTAAAATGTCGTTCCTCTCTTGACAAAAAATATCTGTTTTAATTTTTCAATTATCATTTCACATCACGTCATTATAAAAAAGCTCACTAAAAAAAATCTTACCTCATTTTAAAAAAAAAAAAAAAAAAAAAAATCTATTCTAATCTAATCTTACCGCTCTTCTATTCTATTCCTAATCTATTCTCACCTGAGCAGCATACGCATGTTTAGCATTTGTGTTCCAGGTAACTGCACATTTCAGTAACTCCTCCTTCTGGTCTTCATGTAACTCGGTCAGACATTGTTTCAACTGAGACTCGTCTTCCTGGATAATGTCTGTAAAAAAGTGGGATAATCATGGTTAGTCATTTTCTTATCTCAGTCCGATTATCCATGGTTCGGGATTTTTTTTTTTCTTTTTTGGAGAGATCAGAGAGAGGAAACTATAAGAACGGAGGTCTTATCATTTCGAGATCAAAGAGAGAAGGAGGACAGAATAGGGGAAAGCCACCCGTTAAGACTCGAACTGTGCCTTTATATTCTCCTTAGCGTTAATCAAATTGTCTAGCTGTTGAGATTCGAACCGCAATACCCTCGGTTAAGAATCCAATGCCTGGGATTGTAAACCTCTATTGAAACTTCGTATAATCTTAACCCATCCTTTGAGGCAGTTGCTCCTACACCTAAGCCTCAGAATGGGCTTATTGTGTATGTCTATTGGAACTTACTCTGAATAATCTTCAATGTTGTATGAGGCCGGTTCAGTTTCAGTGCCAGCTTGAGTGCCTTTACATTCTCCTTAGCGTTGATCAAATTGTCTAGCTGTTGCGATTGCATGACTGCTTGCTGAGCCTCTGCTATGCGCTGACTCACTGTCTCTTCTGTTGCATCACGCCATGTGACCAGGAGAGAGTCCGCACCTGAGTGAAAAAGCGAGATGGAAAAAAAAACAACAACATCCCTTTAAGCGGGAATGCGCTGCAGATGGGCGAGAAGTAAGGGGAAGCTTTTCATCAGGGCGAAACAAAAAATAAAAAAGAAGAAGAAGATTTAACGTCACTGTAAAAATGCTAAAAAAAGCTAATGTTTATAGTGACGGCGATTTAACCTTCCATTCGGCAACAAGCTACTCGCTTACTAACCTACACTCACCGAGCCTGGGTGGGGCCGAGAAACAGATGGTAACTCACCCATCCGGAACTAACCACGCGCAACGTTGATTAACTTCAGTGATCTATCGGGAACTGGTGTATTCAACGTGTTTATGGTAATGTAACACATGTTAAAGATAAGGCGAAGAGCCCTTTCCAGAGTTCAGACGGGGTCGACCTCTCAATTAGCGCTAGGGTGATTGCTTTGGGCTGACATTTGGTTTTGGCTATAAAATTTAAAGAGTGGTTGTCCTTCGCACTCAACCTTTGCTGTTTCGTTAGCAAGGGAAATTTCAGGCTGGTATGCTCCGGGTTTAAAGTCCCCCAGCCAGACTAAACTGGTCTACTCCCTGTTTAATGTCTCCCAGCCCGACAGTTTAATGAGAAACAGATGGTCACTCACCCATCCGGAACTAACCACGCGCAACGTTGATTAACTTCAGTGATCTATCGGGAACTGGTGTATTCAATGTGTTTATGGTAATGTAACACATGTTAAAGATAAGGCGAAGAGCCTTTTCCGGAGTTCAGACGGGGTCGGCCTCTCAATTATTAGCGCTAGGGTGATTGCTTTGGGCTGACATTTGGTTTTGGCTATAAAATTTAAAGAGTGGTTGTCCTTCGCACTCAACCTTTGCTGTTTCGTTAGCAAGGGAAATTTCAGGCTGGTATCCTCCGGGTTTAAAGTCCCCCAGCCAGACTAAATTGGTCTACTCCCTGTTTAATGTCTCCCAGCCAGAAAGTTTAATGTTAAAGCTTACCTCCGGTTATAATCTGGTTTAATTCCATGCCTCGGCTGGGATCGAACCCACGCCCTCCTGTTTACCAGGCGAGCGTCTTGACCACTACGCTACCGAGGCAGGTCACCTCCGGTTATAATCCGGTTAAAGCTTACCTCCGGTTATAATCTGGTTCTCATCCTTGGTAATGGCCAGTGTCCATATTTTGAGCGCATGTTTATCAAATGTGGACACACAGGTGGAAGTTTTAATAGACCACAACTTGAGGAGACCATCCGCCCCTGTACTCACAATCTGAGTTCCTGAGGAAAGCAAAAATACAGTGAAAACCACACTTCATGTGTTACACCTGGAGCATAACTGTCTTGGTAATCCAAAGCCCTTATGATCATTCTCACTATCTGAGTTCCTGATTTTGAGCGCATGTTTATCAAATGTGGACACACAGGTGGACGTTTTAATAGACCACAACTTGAGGAGACCATCCGCCCCTGTACTCACGATCTGAGTTCCTGAGGAAAGCAAAAATACAGTGAAAATCACACTTCATGTGTTACACCTGGAGCATAACTGTCTTGGTAATCCAAAGCCCTAATGATCATTCTCACTATCTGAGTTCCTGAGGAAAGCAAAAATACCGGGATTCATATCTTATATTCTTAAACCTTGAGCATACCTACCTTGGCAGTCCAAAGCCCTATACTTATGTCTTATGTTCATAGTAAACTTTACCACTGAAAGACTGAACTAACACAGTCAGCCTAGTAAGCAAGGACGGTAGCGCGCCCGTCTTGTAAGCAGGAGGTCACTGGTTCGATTCCAGCCCGGGGCAAACTTTATCCTAGACAGATAATGCTTGTTTTCGGAACGGCTGGCTTTCTCCTACAGTCACTACAGTGTCCTAGTTCTGTCTTTAATTTCGAGGTGATAAGGCTTCCGTTGTTACAGTTATATTGCGACAATCCCATGTTAAAATAACGTGAACCCAAAAGTTCTATCTTACATTTAAATCTTCATTCAAAAATGTTATATGTCGATCATATAAGACCTTGTTTAGACCACCAGAGTAAAGAGACTTTTCAGTCCTATGCGGGCAATATAAACAAGGTATATTCTATCCTATCTTACCTTTGTTTATGAAATGGCACCTAAGAACACTGGCATCATGGCCTTCCAATGACTTGAGACACACATAGTCTGTGAGGCACCATAGCTTGATAGTGGCATCTCCTGATGAGGATATAAGAATGCGATCCAGCGGGGAAAAGTTGACGAACCAAACACCTGTGATGTGAAAGAGGGGGAGGTGAGTGAAAGGAAAGAAAACAAAGACCATTAGAATTAATTCCATAAAAGAACAAATAAAAATAAGGGTAATAGAAAGTAATAAATATATAAAAAATATACCCCTATAAAAAATCAAAAAGGTCAGGTCTTTTCTTATCTGAAACACTGAATTGTTGGGGCAAAAAAAAGGAAAGAAAACAAAGACCATTAGAATTAATTCCATAAAAGAACAAATAAAAATAAGGGTAATAGAAAGTAATAAATATATAAAAATATACATACCCCAATAAAAAATCAAAAAGGTCAGGTCTTTTCTTATCTGAAACACTGAATTGTTGGGGAAAAAGGGTATGTAGGTACTAATGTAATTTAGCACACCTCTATGGCCGAGTGGTCAAGAGTATTCTAACTCTCAAGACTCTGAAACTAAAAGGTTCTGGGTTCGAATTTCAATCGTAGACAGCTATGTATTCATCTCCTGCAGCAAACAGTTCGAGCTTCCCGGAGTCCGGATTTGTGTGGAATTTGATCACACTGAAAAAAAAAAAAACAAAAATATTATAGATAAAGATAGGTTTGGAAAAAGTAAAGACAGAAATAAAATAGAATAAAGTCCACTATCAGATAGAATGCAACAGAACAATATATTAATTATGAACGCTATACTTAAACTATCTAAATTTGAAATAGGTTCGCCATCCAAAATGACCTTATGACATGTCTCTTCATCTAGTCACCTACCAGGAGTACCAGGACACTCCCTTGGCAGTCCAAAGCCCTATACTTATGTCTTATGTTCATAGTAAACTTTACCACTGAACCAACACAGCCAGCCTAGTTAGCAGGGAGGGTAGCGCGTCCGTCTTGTAAGCAGGAGGTCACTGGTTCGATTCCAGCCCGGGGCAAACTTTATCCTAGACAGATAATACTTGTTTTCGGAACGGCTGGCTTTCTCCTACAGTCACTACAGTGTCCTAGTTCTGTCTTTAATTTTCTTGGCAGTCCAAAGCCCTATACTTATGTCTTATGTTCATAGTAAACTTTACCACTGAACCAACACAGCCAGCCTAGTTAGCAGGGAGCTTATAAGCAGGAGCTCACTGATTCGATTCCAGCCCGGGGCAAACTTTATCCTAGACAGATAATGCTTGTTTTCGGAACGGCTGGCTTTCTCCTACAGTGTCCTAGTTCTGTCTTCAATTTCGAGGTGATAAGGCTTCCGTTGTTACAGTTATATTGCGACAATCCCATGTTAAAATAACGTGAACCCAAAAGTTCTATCTTACATTTAAATCTTCATTCAAAAATGTTATATGTCAATCATATAAGACCTTGTTTAGACCACCAGAGTAAAGGGACTTTTCAGTTTAATTATTTCACCTAAAGCAGTGTTCACACTATGATCAGGCAAAGAAGTTTATAGTAAGTACCTCTATGAAAAATGTCTTACAAATAAAACCAATACTCTAAAAACATGTCCACACTAAACTTTATTAATTCACTTGATCTTGCAATACTTTATTTGGGTTCTAGGTGATATTGATTGACTGCAGAGGAGATGGACCCTTTCACCCTGCACTAAGGCTGGGTCTATAACTCAAATTCATCATCAAATCTTAAGTCGTTCCGTCCAAGGGTACGGGTCGGCTGTGTACAAAGCCTCTCCACCATATTCTATATTTCTGATGAATATTGATGGTGTTTGTATTTTGTCCTCTTTTGGATACCTATGTCTCTATTGATCATATCCTTCCACCGCAATCGCGGTCTTCCTCTTCTTCTGCGGCCATTCAAAATAACTCAAATTAATTAAATTAAATTATGAAAGATAAAACTATAGGACATTCTATTCTAATCTAATCTTACCGCTATTCTAAACTATAGGACATTCTATTCTAATCTAATCTTACCACTATTCTATTCTATTCCTAATCTATTCTCACCTGAGCAGCATACGCATGTTTAGCATTTGTATTCCAAGTGACTGCACATTTCAGTAACTCCTCCTTCTGGTCTTCATGTAACTCGGTCAGACATTGTTTCAATTGAGACTCGTCTTCCTGGATAATGTCTGTAAAAAAGTGGGATAATCATGGTTAGTCATTTTCTTATCTCAGTCCGATTATCCATGGTTCGGGATTTTTTTTTTTTTTTTTCTTCTTTTTGAAGAGATCAGAGAGAGGAAACTATAAGAACGGAGGTCTTATCGTTTCGAGATCAAAGAGAGAAGGAGGACAGAATAGGGGAAAGCCACCCGTTAAGACTCGAACTGTGCCTTTATATTCTCCTTAGCGTTAATCACATTGTCTAGCTGTTGAGATTTGAACCGCAAAACCCTCGGTTAAGATGTTAAGAATCCCATACCTGGGACTGTAAACTTCTATTGAAACTTAGTATAATCTTAACCCATCCTTTCGGGCAGTTGCTCCTACACCTAAGCCTCAGAATGGGCTTATTGTATGTCTATTGGAACTTACTCTGAATAATCTTCAATGTTGTATGGAAAGCGAGAAAAAAAAAAAAAAAAAAAAAAAAAAAAAACCAACAACATCCCTTTTAGCGGAAATGCGCTGCAGATGGGCGAGAAGTAAGGGAAAGCTTTTCATCAGGGCGAAACAAAAAATAAAAAAGAAGAAGAAGAAGATTTACCGTCACTGTAAAAATGCTAAAAAAAAAGCTAATGTTTATAGTGATGGCGATTTAACCTTCCATTCGGCAACAAGCTACTCGCCTACTAAACCGAGCCTGAGTGGGGCCGAGAAACAGATGGTCACTCACCCATCCGGAACTAACCACGCGCAACGTTGATTAACTTCAGTGATCTATCGGGAACTGGTGTATTCAACGTGTTTATGGTAATGTAACACATGTTAAAGATAAGGCGAAGAGCCTTTTCCGGAGTTCAGACGGGGTCGGCCTCTCAATTAGCCCTAGGGTGATTGCTTTGGGCTGACATTTGGTTTTGGCTATAAAATTTAAAGAGTGGTTGTCCTTCGCACTCAACCTTTGCCGTTTCGTTAGCAAGGGAAATTTCAGGCTGGTATCTTCAGGGTTTAAAGTCCCCCAGCCAGACTAAACTGGTCTACTCCCTGTTTAATGTCTCAAAGCTAGACTACGCTGGTCTACTCCCTGTTTAATGTCTCCCAGCCAGAAAGTTTAATGTTAAAGCTTACCTCCGGTTATAATCTGGTTTTCATCCTTGGTAATGGCCAGTGTCCATATTTTGAGCGCATGTTTATCAAATGTGGACACACAGGTGGAAGTTT
Organism: Diaphorina citri; assembly: GCF_000475195.1. Classification (NCBI taxonomy): domain Eukaryota; kingdom Metazoa; phylum Arthropoda; class Insecta; order Hemiptera; family Psyllidae; genus Diaphorina; species Diaphorina citri. The sequence goes on along the minus strand of NW_007377794.1, from coordinate 11,130 downwards.
TAATAGACCACAACTTGAGGAGACCATCCGCCCCTGTACTCACAATCTGAGTTCCTGAGGAAAGCAAAAATACAGTGAAAACCACACTTCATGTGTTACACCTGGAGCATAACTGTCTTGGTAATCCAAAGCCCTTATGACCATTCTCACTATCTGAGTTCCTGAGGAAACAAAAGTACCGGGATTCATATCTTATATTCTTAAACCTTGAGCATACCTACCTTGGCAGTCCAAAGCCCTATACTTATGTCTTATGTTCATAGTAAACTTTACCACTGAAAGACTGAACTAACACAGTCAGCCTAGTAAGCAAGGACGGTAGCGCGCCCGTCTTGTAAGCAGGAGGTCACTGGTTCGATTCCAGCCCGGGGCAAACTTTATCCTAGACAGATAATACTTGTTTTCGGAACGGCTGGCTTTCTCCTACAGTCACTACAGTGTCCTAGTTCTGTCTTTAATTTCGAGGTGATAAGGCTTCCGTTGTTACAGTTATATTGCGAAAATCCCATGTTAAAATAACGTGAACCCAAAAGTTCTATCTTACATTTAAATCTTCATTCAAAAATGTTATATGTCAGCATAAGAACTACACAACAAAGAGAAGATGATTAGGTACCTGACCAATCGGTTGTTGACAAGATCAAAATCGAAGTCCGTGATTCGATTGAAATGAGCTGTAAGTTTGTACAGAAGATCTCCACTGGTGACATCATAGACAGCTATGTATTCATCTCCTGCAGCAAACAGTTCGAGCTTCCCGGAGTCCGGATTTGTGTGGAATTTGATCACACTGAAAAGAACCAAAAATATTATAGATAAAGATAGGTTTGGAAAAAGTAAAGACTAAAATAAAATAAAGTCCACTATCAGATAGAATGCAACAGAACAATATCTTATATTAATTATGAACGCTATACCTACTTAAATTATCTAAATTCGAAATAGGTTTGTCATCCAAAATGACCTTATGACATGTCTCTTCATCTAGTCACCTACCAGGAGTACCAGGACACTCTATCTTCGTAACTGAGGAGACTCTATCAGATTTAATTATTTCACCTAAAGCAGTGTTCACACTATGATCAGGCAAAGAAGTTTATAGTAAGTACCTCTATGAAAAATTTCTTACAAATAAGACCATACTCTAAAAACATGTCCACACTAAACTTTATTAATTCATTTGATCTTGCAATACTTTATTTGGGTTCTAGGTGATATTGATTGACTGCAGAGGAGGCTGGGTCTATATTCTATAACTTAAATTAATTAAATTAAATTGGTCCCAAACGAATTTCAATCCAATCTTTTTCGTTACCGGATTGGCATGTAAAAAAATTGTGCCTTGAAATAATGCAAAATGGATTCCTAGGCACTTTAAATAAGACTATTCTATATTCTATTCTACTCTTACCATTCTTAGTACCTTATAATTCGGTGACACCGTAACACAGTTAATGTCCTTAAGCTAAATTATATTCCATTCCATTCTGTTCTTACCTTTCTTATGTCCACGGAGCACGTTCAATAGTTTAAGTCCTCCTGTGGTACTCCAAACCTTCACTGTCTTATCCAGTGATCCAGATGCTAGTAGCTTGTCATTTGGGGACACCGTAACACAGTTAATGTCCTTCTCATGCCCTAAAGCATTTTAAAAAAAAAAAAAAAAAAAAAAAAAAACTATTCTATATTCTATTTTACTCTTACCCTTCTTAGTAGCTTATAATTCGGTGACACCGTAACACAGTTAATGTCTTTAAGCCAAGTTATATTCTATTCTACTCTACTTTTACCTTTCTTATGTCCACGGAGCACGTTCAATAGTTTAAGCCCTCCTGTGGTACTCCAAACCTTCACTGTCTTATCCAGTGATCCAGATGCTAGTAGCTTATCATTCGGTCACACCATAACACAGTTAATGTCCTTAAGCCAAGTTAGGTATATTCTATTCCATTCTGTTCTTACCTTTCTTATGTCCACGGAGTACGTTCAATAGTTTAAGTCCTCCTGTGGTACTCCAAACCTTCACTGTCTTATCCAGTGATCCAGATGCTAGTAGTTTGTCATTTGGTGAAGCATTGGTTTGAACCGCTCAACGTATGCTATACCATTATCAGTGAACAAGGTAAGACATGGGATTTTTTTCTTCTTCTGTATGTAACCTACTAGAAAGCTAAATAAACCACTAGGTAGCTACTGGTGATAGCATGTTGAATGCAACTTATGCAACAGTTCCCAATGATTCACTGAAGTCAAGCAACGATGCGCGTGGTTAGTATCCGGATGGGTGACCATCTGGGCACTCGCCTGCTGCTAAATTTTCCCGGCCCCACTCAGTCTGGGCTAGGTTAATGTGTGTAGCTTGTCGCCGAAAAGAGAGTGAAACTTCCTAATATCGTTACTGAAAAACTTAGCAGGTATACAGTGACCTTCTTCTTTTACTGTCTTTCCCCGCTCAAGCAGGGTCAACGTTTTATTCCTACCAAATTTCAGCTTTCTAGGTGTTGTGGTTCTCGAGATAGAGCGATCAGTGTGTGAAATGTGAATGAGTTCTTGTTCTTACAATATAAGATTTACAGGTGAATGCAGGTAGCAGCTCCCCTCCCCCTTCTATAGCCTTACATTATACATAGTAGTTTTTCCAACCAACTCATGAACTTACTTCAACAGTTCCTCCAGTGTAGAAGGCTCCATGCTCTGCCTCGGGAACAAATCTGAAAGACAAAAAATCATGTCAATTTTCAGCAATATTATTTCACATCCCAAATAAGGGAAAGTGGTATGTTTTTCTTTTCTCTAGTTCCTCCAGTGTAGAAGGCTCCATGCTCTGCCTCGGGAACAAATCTGAAAGACAAAAAATAATGTTAATTTTCAGCAGTATTATTTCACATCGCAAATAAGGGAAAGTGGTATGTTTTTCTTTGAGAGTGGGAGTGAAAAGGAAGGACTGGGGAGTGCAGTACAATTGTGGATGAAACATACTACGTAAGTACTTAGTACACCAGGACAGAAATAAATTATGTAGGCTGGAGCTCAAGTATTCGCTAGTAATCTGAAGCAACTTCTACTCGTACCCCCTATGCATGGAGCTGTCATCATGGCTATAGACCCAGGATATTCCCATGGCTGCAAGGTTGCCGTTATTGACATAAACGGCAACGTTCTCGTCACAGATACTTTGTATATCAAATTCAACAAACAACCTGACAGAAAGAACTCCATGCCAAGTGACAAAGATAGCCAATGGAGAGTACTTTGATGTTGTTGCCACATTGGCACAGAAGGTGAGTACCATCAGGGGACCACTAGGGAAATTAACAAATGAACTTTTAGATTAATATTAGGTAGATAGGTAATATTCCATTAGCTTATTTAATTTTTTCCTGATAAACTTCACTTAAGACATTTTTTCCCGCCTAAAGGGCTGATGATACCTAATGCTGATATATGAAATATTGGTTTGAACCGCTCAACGTATGCTATACCATTATCAGTGAACAAGGTAAGACATGGGATTTTTTTCTTCTTCTGTATGTACTTACCTATTAGAAAGCTAAATAAACCACTAGGTAGCTACCGGTGATAGCATGTTGAATGCAACTTATGCAACAGTTCCCAATGGTTCACTGAAGTCAAGCAACGATGCGCGTGGTTAGTGTCCGGATGGGTGACCATCTGGGCACTCGCCTGCTGCTAAATTTTCCCGACCCCACTCAGTCTGGGCTAGGTTAATGTGTGTAGCTTGTCGCCGAATAAAGAGTGAAACTTCCTAATATCGTTACTGAAAACCTTAGCAGGTATACAGTGACCTTCTTCTTTCACTGTCTTTCCCCGCTCAAGCAGGGTCACCGTTTTTAGTTCGTCTCTTCCAAGTCGCTCGGTGTTGTGCTTCTGCTGCTGTAAAAAAAAAAAAAAAAAAAAAAAACCAC
>NW_007377794.1:0-7166 GCF_000475195.1 Diaphorina citri | reverse complement strand
CCAATAAGAGCATCAAAAAGAGCAAAACCAAATGCCAAACCAATCATAGATTCAGAAGACTCGGAAGAAGAGGAAGTTGATATCAAACCAATAAAAAGAACCAGAAGACAGAAAGTAGAATCTTCTGATGATGAGTATGTACCTGAAGAACCTATTGTCAATACCACAAAAGCAAAATCAGCTAGAACTCAAAAGACAACTAGTGCTAAAGTTAAATCAGAGGATATTGATTCTGGCATTAAGGAAAAGCCAGCAAGGAAACCAAGAGTTACCAAAAAAGTGAAGTTAGAGGAAAATATTAACACTAACATTACCAAAAATGTTACCAAATCCACCAAAGCTACTGCTAAGAGAAGCACAAAGAAGGCTGAGCCTAAACAACCGAGAAAATCTGTGAAGACTGAAATAGATTCTGAGATGTGTGGAGAAGATGTGAATTCAGACTGTGAAAAAGAAACAACTGCCAAGAAAAGAGTAGGAACTAAACGAAAACTGAAAGCACCTGCAGATACAGTTGAAAATGAAGAGAGTGAGACTGTTAACAAAAAACCGAGAAAAGTAGTCCAACCAAACGAAACCTACTGGAGTGATGAGAGTCTGCTAGCTGAAATGTGTTCCTGTGATGTGTTCATAGCTTGGAATTTTATCAAACTGATCAAAAGTGACAATACGATCCCCTTCATCGCACGATATAGGAAAGAAATGGTCATGAACTACGAAGCGGAAAAATTGCGAGAAATGAAACAAGCGTACGAAAATATCGTGGAAATCCACCACAAAGCTGAAACCATTCTGAGCAAAATTGAAAAGCTCAAGAAACTCACGCCCGAGTTGAGAAAATCAATCGCTTGTTGTAAATCTCTTGAAGAGCTGGATCTCATTTATTCTCCTTACAAAGTCGGTTCCAAGGGGACAAAAGCAGAGAAAGCGAAGAAGTTGGGTTTGGAAACACCTGCATTGGAATTACTGAATGGAGAATTCCGAGGTGATTTGAGGGATTACGTCAAAGCAGGTAACACAGAACTTAACACTGTTGAAAAAGTACAAGATGGTATTCAACATATTGTGGCAGATATTCTTGCCAAGGATACAGGCGTTTTGGAAACGCTACAAGAACTTGTCAAGAAAACTAGAATCTTATTGGAAAGTACCAAAACTAAACAAGCGGAAACTATTGACAACTTTGACAAGTACGAGACATACTTCTCCTACTCTTGCGACATCAAGTTTGTCAAACCCCATGCTGTGCTTGCTATCAATCGCGGGGAATCCAACAAAGTCCTCTCTGTCAGTGTCAAACTGAATGAATGGCTCCAGAACAAACTGTTTGAGTTTTGCAAACAGAAATGGCTCTCACAAGGTTCCTATTCACCAATAGGATACAGGCGTTTTGGAAACGCTACAAGAACTTGTCAAGAAAACTAGAATCTTATTGGAAAGTACCAAAACTAAACAAGCGGAAACTATTGACAACTTTGACAAGTACGAGACATACTTCTCCTACTCTTGCGACATCAAGTTTGTCAAACCCCATGCTGTGCTTGCTATCAATCGCGGGGAATCCAACAAAGTCCTCTCTGTCAGTGTCAAATTGAATGAATGGCTCCAGAACAAACTGTTTGAGTTTTGCAAACAGAAATGGCTCTCACAAGGTTCCTATTCACCAAACCGAGCTCGACTGTTTGAACTTAGCTTCCAGGATTCTTTCAAACGTCTTATCAAACCATTCATTGTGCGATCTATTCGCACCCAGCTTAACCAAACCGCTGAGATCGCCTCCATTCAAGTATTCGTTCGATGCCACGACGATGTGGGAATCTTCTTCGCCTGTGAGGAAAGAGGAAAACATTCAAATCTTTACTATCTTTGGCATGCTACGAGACAGACCACACGAGTCTAATGTAGCCGTTGTTTCATTGCTACAAAATAAAAACGGCGATGAAACACTCATAAAAAAAAAAACATCCATCCACTTATTGACCTATCTCTAGAGGTCCAACACCTAGAAAGCTTAAATTTGGTAGGAATATTCCAAAATATGTTTCAGATGTGCAACAAAAGAGGATTTTGCCGAAATCTCAGACAAACTGATAGTAGAAAGTGGCGAAGCTCAGGCAACCTGCTAGTAGAAATAAGGAGCTAACTTGAGCAAGGGCTCATAATGAATCATTAAATAGGTAATCAAATAAACACAACTTACCCAGCAAAGCAATATCCAATATCTCATCACTAAAGCCGACAAACTGCTTGCGGAACTTGAGTATCTTATTGGGACGTTCCTCTAATCCAGTCTCCGAATTGAGTCGATATAGTGATATATTATGGTCCGCTGTCACTACTGCATACATTCGCTTCACACTGCTTCGCACAATACGAACTAGCGGCGAGCTCAATCCATGCTGAGAAAATGGAAAATACATTTCATGTAAACAAATAATATTGAAAACGAAAAGACTTATTTAGACGAGGAGGATTAAGCTCCAATTTAGTGTGCATGCGAACGAAATGGTACAATAAGAAATAAAATAAAAAGCAAACTCCGTGGCCGAGTGGGTATCACACTCGACTTGCACGTCGGAGGTCCCGGGTTCGATTCTCGGTGGGGTCGAAGTTTTTTCGGCTCTGTGCTTGGAGTTCGGGGTACAGTCAGCCTCGTGGGGACAATTGAGTAGCTACTCTATCAAGTAGCGACCAGTGGGGCATTACAAGTCAAAGAACCAGAAATCATTCATGATTGATTTGAAGTAAAATAAATAAATAATAATATTATAATACCCTACCTGATACAGCTCTTTTACCGCGCTGGTTTCATAGTAGTGGAGAAGCGACTTTTCCCCGCCCGCGAGGACGAACGTTTTCCCGCCCGATTTCGACTCTGTCTCATCGCTCAAATGAAACACAGCACACGTTTCAAGACTCTCGTAAGCCGGGTAACTCCTGAGCTGTTTCCTGGACGACAGGTCCCAAGTGAAGAGCACTTTGTCTCGGCCACAGCTGAAATGGAACGAAGAGGCCAATGGTTAAGTAAGTAGTTAATTCAAATTTAGCCCATCACAAGCACAATAAACATACTTGGACTTTAGCGTGTCTAAAACATTAGCGTGATAGCTAAAGTTTGTGTCAACTGAGGAGGAATCAGCCAATAAATCTCCAATTTAGAGAGGGCAATGGTTAAGAAGATAATTCAAATTCAATCAATAAATGACACTTCTTTAGAAGAAAAAGGATATTTCAGTCCCATACTGGCACTCTAAATAAATTACATATTTTAAATAGTAATAGCGATGGAATTCAGCTGATACAAATTTCTTGACCCCGCCGGGAATCGAACCCGGGTCTCCCGCGTGCAAGGCGAGCGCAGCGACCACTACGCCATGGGAGCTGACCAAATCATTAAATAGGTAATCAAATAAATACAACTTACCCAGCAAAGCAATATCCAATATCTCGTCGACTGGTCTTACAACAACCATCAAAACAACCAATCAAACTATGGTCCAAGCTTTAGAAATAATGGTCCAAACTTTAGACATCAAGGTTCGAACTTTGGTAACAATAGATATAATCCAGGATTTCAAAACAACAGATTTTCACATCATAGTAATATGAATAGAAACTATAATAGAAATGTTTCCAATAACAATTCAAATCATGGAAACTACAACAACTATAACACTTCTTACAATAATAGAAATATGAATCCATCCAGCAATAATTTCAACAATAGATACACCCAACACAATTATGATTCCAGGAATGATTATAAGCCTCAAAGTAACAGCAATTACTTTAGCCAAAATCAACATTACAATCAGAATAAAACCTCTATTCAAACATGTTTACCTAGTAAAGACTTTGGAGATAGGAATGATGATTTTAATTATCATGAACAAAAAGTTAAATCTGAGCTTCATAGTAGAGACAAAATCAACATTACAATCAGAATAAAACCTCTATTCAAACATGTTTACCTAGTAAAGACTTTGGAGATAGGAATGATAATTTTAATTATCATGAACAAAAAGTTAAATCTGAGCTTCATAGTAGAGATGGAAATTTAGATACCAAAAAAATCAAGGCTGAAATGGAAACAAATTTTGACAGTGACAGTATTAAGAAGGAGAAGGAAACTGATCATAGAGATGAAATGGAAACAAATTTTGACAGTGACAGTATTAAGAAGGAGAAGGAAACTGATCAGGATTCTCTGAGGGTTGATCAAGAGGTGAATGTCTCAAAGCCATCTGTGAAATCCAACACAGTTAAATCTGATAAAATTAAACAAGTGAAATCTGAACCAATTGAAATTGAAGAAGTCCAAACAGAAAATTCTTCTGGAGATACAAAATGTTCTCAAAAACTGATCAGGATTCTCTGAGGGTTGATCAAGAGATAAATGTCTCAAAGCCATCTGTGAAATCCAACACAGTTAAATCTGATAAAATTAAACAAGTGAAATCTGAACCAATTAAAATTGAAGACGTCCAAACAGAAAATTCTTCTGGAGATACAAAATGTTCTCGTCCAATAAGAGCATCAAAAAGAGCAAAACCAAATGCCAAACCAATCATAGATTCAGAAGACTCGGAAGAAGAGGAAGTTGATATCAAACCAATAAAAAGAACCAGAAGACAGAAAGTAGAATCTTCTGATGATGAGTATGTACCTGAAGAACCTATTGTCAATACCACAAAAGCAAAATCAGCTAGAACTCAAAAGACAACTAGTGCTAAAGTTAAATCAGAGGATATTGATTCTGGCATTAAGGAAAAGCCAGCAAGGAAACCAAGAGTTACCAAAAAAGTGAAGTTAGAGGAGAATATTAACACTAACATTACCAAAAATGTTACCAAATCCACCAAAGCTACTGCTAGGAGAAGCACAAAGAAGGCTGAGCCTAAACAACCGAGAAAATCTGTGAAGACTGAAATAGATTCTGAGATGTGTGGAGAAGATGTGAATTCAGACTGTGAAAAAGAAACAACTGCCAAGAAAAGAGTAGGAACTAAACGAAAACTGAAAGCACCTGCAGATACAGTTGAAAATGAAGAGAGTGAGACTGTTAACAAAAAACCGAGAAAAGTAGTCCAACAAAAGAAACAACTGCCAAGAAAAGAGTAGGAACTAAACGAAAACTGAAAGCACCTGCAGATACAGTTGAAAATGAAGAGAGTGAGACTTGTAACAAAAAACCGAGAAAAGTAGTCCAAACAAACGAAACCTACTGGAGTGATGAGAGTCTGCTAGCTGAAATGTGTTCCTGTGATGTGTTCATAGCTTGGAATTTTATCAAACTGATCAAAAGTGACAATACGATCCCCTTCATCGCACGATATAGGAAAGAAATGGTCATGAACTACGAAGCGGAAAAATTGCGAGAAATGAAACAAGCGTACGAAAATATCTTGGAAATCCACCACAAAGCTGAAACCATTCTGAGCAAAATTGAAAAGCTCAAGAAACTCACGCCCGAGTTGAGAAAATCAATCGCTTGTTGTAAATCTCTTGAAGAGCTGGATCTCATTTATTCTCCTTACAAAGTCGGTTCCAAGGGGACAAAAGCAGAGAAAGCGAAGAAGTTGGGTTTGGAAACACCTGCATTGGAATTACTGAATCAATCGCTTGTTGTAAATCTCTTGAAGAGCTGGATCTCATTTATTCTCCTTACAAAGTCGGTTCCAAGGGGACAAAAGCAGAGAAAGCAAAGAAGTTGGGTTTGGAAACACCTGCATTGGAATTACTGAACGGAGAATTCCGAGGTGATTTGAGGGATTACGTCAAAGCAGGTAACACAGAACTTAACACTGTTGAAAAAGTACAAGATGGTATTCAACATATTGTAGCAGATATTCTTGCCAAGGATACAAGCGTTTTGGAAACGCTACAAGAACTTGTCAAGAAAACTAGAATCTTATTGGAAAGTACCAAAACTAAGCAAAGCAGGTAACACAGAACTTAACACTGTTGAAAAAGTACAAGATGGTATTCAACATATTGTGGCAGATATTCTTGCCAAGGATACAGGCGTTTTGGAAACGCTACAAGAACTTGTCAAGAAAACTAGAATCTTATTGGAAAGTACCAAAACTAAACAAGCGGAAACCATTGACAACTTTGACAAGTACGAGACATACTTCTCCTACTCTTGCGACATCAAGTTTGTCAAACCCCATGCTGTACTTGCTATCAATCGCGGGGAATCCAACAAAGTCCTTTCTGTCAATGTCAAACTGAATGAATGGCTCCAGAACAAACTGTTTGAGTTTTGCAAACGGAAATGGCTCTCACAAGGTTCCTATTCACCAAACCGAGCTCGACTGTTTGAACTTAGCTTCCAGGATTCTTTCAAACGTCTTATCAAACCTTTCATTGTGCGATCTATTCGCACCCAGCTTAACCAAACCGCTGAGATCGCCTCCATTCAAGTATTTCAGGTATTGGGGAGAAACGGTTCGAGCAATGTGCAGGTTTCGTTCGTATTTCGTGCACCGAACAGAATAAGGGGAAGCAATACAATCCTCTTGATTCTACCTGGATACATCCTGAGGCATACGAGACTGCCCACAAGTAAGTTGATACCAAAGACCAATAAACAAAAAACCTCTCTTGGCCCGAAAAACCTGACTTGGCCGGAAAGCTGAGTGACCTTTTTCTAGTTAAAAAAAAGCTTAAAAAGTTCGCGCTTCTCTGGACTGTAGCTTTCGGTCGAAGTTGCCCAAGTTGAGATTTTCATGATGACTGGTCTTACAACAACCATCAAAACAACCAATCAAACTATGGTCCAAGCTTTAGAAATAATGGTCCAAACTTTAGACATCAAGGTTCAAACTTTGGTAACAATAGACATAATCCAGGATTTCAAAACAACAGATTTTCACATCATAGTAATATGAATAGAAACTATAATAGAAATGTTTCCAATTACAATTCAAATCATGGAAACTACAACAACTATAACAGTTCTTACAACAATAGAAATATGAATCCATCCAGCAATAATTTCAACAATAGATACACCCAACACAATTATGATTCCAGGAATGATTTTAAGCCTCAAAGTAACAGCAATCACTTTAGCCAAAATCAAAATTACAATCAGAATAAAACCTCTATTCAAACATGTTTACCTAGTAAAGACTTTGGAGATAGGAATGATAATTTTAATT
>NW_007377793.1:184230-222151 GCF_000475195.1 Diaphorina citri | reverse complement strand
TTCTAATAATAATTTTTTTCCTTTTTTTCGAGAGAAAAAATGCAGGCAACACAAAAAAAATTGTTGCTCCTGCCAGCTTGTCTAGATGTGTTTGTTTTTTTTTCACAACATTATTGTGACTTTCCTATGGGTGTTTTTTAGCTGGTGCATGTTTACATTGTTTACTTATAGGTCCTAAATAGGTATGGGGGCTTCGAATGGGTGTTTTATTTTTTATGTAGGACGTATTTTTCTTTTTCAATATCTTTAAACGGAGCCAGCCTAGTTAGTAGCTTGCTTGGTAGCGCGTCTGCCTTGTAAGCGCTAGGCCGCGGGTTCGATCCTCGCCCGGGGCGGATTTTATCCTGAACGGATAATGTTCGTTCTCGGAACAGCTGGCTTTCTCAAACCTCTTTAAAAAAAGACTTTAAACGGGAAAAGGATTGATTGGCTGTTGACTAAACTTTTTGTCCAACTAGATGAGTTATACGTTATACACCTTTTTCAGTGTAATTTAACAATATCTCGGGAACGGTATAAGCTAGAGACTTGAAATTTGGTATGTAGTTCACAAATGTGTCAAGAATGCGAATTTTAATCAAAATAGGTTCGCACTTTTATTTACATGGATATACAGGGTGAACACGAAAAACGTGACCAAAAGAATTCCCTTAATAAGCCGGTCAGAACTTTTTTTCAGCTAAACATAGAGAAAAATGGGTTTCATAACTGAAATCTGCACAAAATTTGCATTAAAATAAATAAACCTTATAACAGTAAAATTATCTCTTTGGTACCTTTTGGTAAGTTTTGATCTAGAAATTTCCCTGATCAGCATTTTCTTTTAAATTTTCAAAAGGAAATTTGACCTATAAATAAAGGTCGAATCTGGCGGCATACAGGAAAAATATCCCTAAAGTTTCAGCTTTCCAACAATACCCATTTTGTCCCAATATGTCCATTGCTTTAAGCATTTGATTCAGAACCAAGAGAATTACAGTTCAAATTCCAGCAATGAAATGAAAAATAATAATAATACCTAAATTATTATTAGTTATTATTTTAATCAGGAGGGCGTTGGTTCAATGCCAGCCGAGGTATGGAATTTTATCCTCAAATTGTTTGAGAATTTGACCAAATGATTACAATGCTGGTAGCCTGTTGTTGGAGTAAAGGGACTCTTTTGTCCTATTCGAGCAACATAAATAGCACTATTATTTCTTTCTCTTTTTCTCCTTCTCCTCTTCTTCTTCTTCTTTCCCTTCTCCTTCTTCTCACAGTAGGACGTGTAGGCCAGGTTCTCAATCTTGGCTCTACGGATGGCGAAGGCATACAGACAGAGTCCGATTTGAACACAACACACCGCGCGCGTGAAACCGACTCTCCAGTTGGTGTTAGCCATGATTATGATAAAGCTAAAAAGAATGAAAGTAAAAATGAAAACCTTGTTTATCTCTAAAGGGTATTTCGCTAATAATAATTATTATTTAATTTTAATTAATAACGCAATAGGTAAAAGTTAGGGTAAAAGAACACTCAAATAAGCATCATTCAATAGGATAAGGAAAGTCGTGTGATGTTCACACCAGATTTTTCTAAAGAGCTTTGAATTGCTCTTTTTCAAACAAAAGATTGAGAAGGGATACCTTTTTTTCAAAAGAAATTTGGTATGCCCTTTTTTAAAAAGTATCTAAATATCAAGATAAAGTATTAAAACGCCCTTCTTCAAAGTACCTCTCTAAATGCCGTTTTCCAAAATCTGTCCAAATTGCCCTTTTGTAGTAAGGCCGGCCGCGCCTGCATTTTTGCACAAAAAATCTCTATAGGTAATAAAACTAATGTTTAATGGAATAGATTTCCCTTGTTTAAATGTTTATCCTGCTGGGATAGGACTGAAAAGTCCCTTTACCTCAGCAGTCTAACCAAGGTCTTATGTGGGTAGGTAATTTTGATAGGTTTTGGCTTTATAGGATACATTTTTTTGCTAGCTTTACAAATTCAAAAGAGAAGTAGTACCTACCTTGATTAGTTAGGTAATTTAATATTCATTATGCTAGGTTAATTACCACTCTAGAATCTCCTGATACTTACTTAGATGTGAGCAGCCACAACTCCACAATCTGACTGCGGAAACATAGCCAGGTGTAGATAGAATAGATGGGTTGACAAGAGATGTAGCCATTTGATTGGTCCAGAACTGGTTGAGGAAAATCAGCATAGTAAAAAAAAAAAAAAAAATACGTACATATATATCCCAAGTCCTTCTGTTTGGTAGAGCAGGTTGACTATTCACAAAACCTCTCCACCAAGTTCTATCATTAAATTTTTGTTGGTTTTCAATATTGGTGTGTCTTTGTTCGTATTGGTAGGTACTGGTGGTGAAAAAAAAATTCCAACGCATCATGCGTCAGTAGAGCTAAATCCCCGGTGTGGTTGTTGGCCGCTTTTCGATATCTTGTACCGTTTAGGAGATAATAACGAATAATCAATATTTTTTTTCGATTAATCGATTTCGATTATTTTGAAATATTTTCTAAACCCCTACTTAAAGCGATTTCATTCAAATTTGGATATGTTATACGTATAAACAAAAGCTATCTATATTATAAAGTTTGACACCTATCGGATAAACATATCGATAGATTATGATTACCCGCCGTGCACATTGGGTGCAGAGTGTGAGTCGGTTTTCTTTTCGATTTTTTTCGGAGATGCATTTTTTTCCGCTTTCCCCGAGGCGAACATTTGATGTCGCGGGGCAGACTGTTGAGAAGGCTTAGGAGTTGAGGAAAATAGGTACCCTTGTGTCTGTTTGTTGGACAGGAAGGGGAGAGAACACATGCGTCAGTAGAGCTAAATCCCCGGTGTGGTTGTTGGCCGCTTTTCGATATCTTGTACCGTTTAGGAGATAATAACGAATAATCAACATTTTTTTTCGATTAATCGATTTATCGCTTTCGATTATTTTGAAATACCTATTTTCTAAACCCCTGAAGCGATTTCATTCAAATTTGGATATGTTATAGGTATAAACAAAAGCTATCTATGATATAAGGTTTGACACCTATATGGGATAAACATATCGATACTTACAAACGATCCGCGGCCCTTTTACTGTATTTTATGTTCTCTTCCCGGTAGTCTTGAAGTCCTTCACGGCCCCCAGTTTGGGAATCACTGAAATATGTTATACATATATTATAATACCTAGGTAGGTACATACTTAGTAGAAGGTGATCGAATCTATTTTGGAAAAAAAATTTACAAGTTTCAAGATCAATTTTTTAGTTCCCAACTTTCCAAGGTCAATTAGACGCACATCCGCGGCCCTTTTACTGTATTTTATGTTCTCTTCCCGGTAGTCTTGAAGTCCTTCACGGCCCCCAGTTTGGGAATCACTGAAATATACCATACATATATTAATAATATTATAATACCTAGGTAGGTACATACCTAGTAGAAGGTGATCGAATCTATTTTGGAAAAAAATTACAAGTTTCAAGATCAATTTTTTAGTTCCCAACTTTTCAAGGTCAATTAGACGCACAAAAAAATACTTTTCCTCGTGTAGGTATGACTTCTTTTTCTGGTCCACATAGTTTGGTAGTTACCTAACTATAGGTACTTAATATTAGGTATGAACTATTAGATATATGTTAATGTAAAGGAAAGTAATGTAATCGGGTCAAATTTTCGATGGTCAAATTTTTGTCAAATTTTCGATAGTGCCAAAACACGTTTTGAGGTCCCTAGAGCCTAAATCCAAAGTTTCAGCCATTGGTCCGTGTGTGTGTCTGTGTGTATGTCTGTAAACAAAATATCTCGAGAACGGTAAGAGCTAAAGACTTGAAATTTGGTATGCATCTTTCAAATGTGACAAGGATGCGACACGAGGTCGCGACGACCTCACTCAAAGCAGAAAGTTTTAGATAACACTTCAGTCGATCATTTAAGACCGGTTTTAGCGTCACCTATGTTAAGCTACGCCGAGCAAGCCCAATAAATGGATGGGTGACTTCAATCGAATAAAATGTGGGCTAAAAAATTCCCGGAGGGACGGGCCCAGCTTGTTATTATCCTGTTCTTCGGTTTCTGTTCGATTTCGGGACAATAATGCCTCCGTTGCGTTCGAAACACGTCAACTGAAACCGTACACTGCCTCGACAACATAGATTCACCTCGTCGATCGACCTTGTTGGACACCTTAAGAAGGTAAGGAAAGTAAAAAACCTCCCGGACCTGCATCCCATATTTCCCATGTAGACACTCTTCCATAGGAACAGACACTGTTAGGAGTAGATATGTACATAGATATATACACAGATATACGAGTATTTCCTATCGATATAGTCGCTCACATTATAGACATTAGTAACGATTCAGTAGACAAGCTAGAGACTAAAAAAAAGCCTGGAATGGGGGAATTTTTTGTGAAAGGTTCGGGGAAAAAATAGGCTGAAAAATGTAGGCAGAAAGGACGATAGACAGGGAGAGAAAGGAGGGCGATAGAGAGGGAGGGAACACGTGAGGGGAGGGGAAAGGACGGGAGAAGAGGGGAGGTTTGGGCTGAAAAAAAAAGAAAAGAATATCAAGTTTTAATATAAAAAATATCGATTAGAGAACTGGAGAGAAAAAAAGAGAGAGCCTGTGATAAAAAAAAAAAATAATAAAAATTGCCTTTAGGTATGAAATTGCTAAAAAAAAGAGAAGAGGAGGAAAAAAAAATTAAAAGTGTACGTTGCAGTGAAGTGCAGCGCAAGTCTTCCTCGAATGAAGTTCGGGTGCATTTCCTATTTTACTCTCTCTTTGAGGGAAGCATTGTGTTGGGATTGCGGGGTAGTGGTTTGCGGCGAAGGAGCTTGCCTGTTAAACAAGAGGGTGTGGGTTCAATTCGACCTGAGGTATGAAATTTTATCCTCAACATTTTGAGACTTGGTGTGTAATGTCCGCCACTCACGTTCAGATCTTCTGTCAGACCGCGGTTTATCAGGCGGTCTGAGCGTCAGTGGCTGGGCTGACAATTCGATACCTCAAACAGCTCCAATCCTACTGGTGAAAGAGATCGCCTGGTAAACAGGGGGCCTTTCCATTCCAGCCCAAATATGGAATTTTATCCTCATCAATTTTAGAATTCGACAGCATAATAATAGAGATCCATCGAGTCTATAGGTTTCTATAAAATGAAAATAGGATTCTAGTAGGGTTATGGGACAATTACGACATTATGGGTGGACAATTACGACAGTATGGGATTTTGGATATTGTGTCTAAAGCGGGCCAAATCGATCGGCCGATCTGCAACCTGCCAAAAAACATCGCAAGCCTAAACCCCTCTACCACATGACGTACACAAAGGCATAAAAGAAAGCATCGCATCTTCTCAAAACTACAACCGAAAACACAACAAAATTCACAATATTTTCCTTCGAAAAACGCCAACAAGGAAGAAGCAAAAATCCCATTTCATTTTTATCCCCTCCCTCCCTCCAATGCTCCACTTCTTCTTTCAAAAAATTTCGTAAATTTTCCCTCCTAAACCGCCACCACTACTCTTTCCTCTTCATTGCATCTTTGCACTCCCACAACTCCTCTTTTTCCCCCCTCATCGTCTTACTTCTCTCCCTATTCCTTCCCTTCCTTTTACTTCTCTCCCTCCTTCTCCCCCGCAAAACATCTTACTCTCTTTGTCTTTAACAGCATCTTAAATTTTTTTCCCTCCCGCCATCTTTTATCCCCCACCACACGCCTGTTTCCCCGTGTCCCGTGGGTTTTTTCTTCGTCCTCCCTCCCCCCCCGTTCCTGTTTCCTTACTTCGCACTCCTTTTTTTCCCTAATAAAAGTGTCTAGACGGTGTATTATTGATCCGAAGGAGCGAGAAAACTTCTCAAAAGAAACTGCACAGAAGAAAACGCCCGCCCAGGGCCAGCCAGACACGCGTAGGCTTTTTCGGGAAGAAAATTTTGGGAGGTTATTTTTCGGGGCGAGATTTTTCCCTTTAGGAAACAAAGGATTGGGACTTTGCGGTTCCATTGTTTTGTAGACTTTGTTTCTTTTTCTAAGAGGAACCTTTGAAAGGAAACAAGTGCTAGAATCGGTCCTCACTTTCAAAATCGGGAAATGGGTGAGTCCGCTGACCCCAAAACAGAAGTGTTTTTATTATTATTATTATTTTTATTTTAGATAATTCAGGTTGAATGTAACCCCAAATACGTACATAGTAACTGATATAGGACCAGTAATTATTCAGTTTCCCGGAGATCACTGAAGTTAAGCACCATCGAGTGTGGCTAGACCCAGTCGCTGGACCTGGACCCACACATGTGGTCAAGACTGAAGCTTCATTTGAACCTGTAACAATGTACAATATTTAACGACTTAATAATATGTATAGTGTATACCCATGTGTACCTATGCGTAACCTTGGCAGCTAAATAATTGCCCTTAACAAGCTTCTAAAATAAATCATGGTAATTCTTGGGCGTAATTTTTCACATTTTTATAACTATTATTACCTTCTTTTAGGTGCTTTAACACGTCATTGTCCCTCGGTACAAGCTAGGCAGTACCTCGTTCGCCAGTGGACGTTGTGCTAGAGACCAAAGGGTCCCAAGTAACACCAAACGAAATGTACGTCACTTCTCTACACTACACCAGGCTAATTTTTATCACTTGTCTTGGAACCGAACCACCAACCTGCAGATCCAAAGTCCACAAGAACTACCCCTTTGAGGTCGACCTGAAAAGATCCTTTCCTCTAGCATCCAGAGTATATTTTTATAACTATTATTACCTTCTTTTAGGTGCTTTAACACGTCATTGTCCCTCGGTACAAGCTAGGCAGTACCTCGTTCGCCAGTGAACGTTGTGCTAGAGACCAAAGGGTCCCAAGTAACAACAAACGAAATGTACGTCAATTCTCTACACTACACCAGGCTAATTTTTATCACCTGTCTTGGACCCGAACCACCAACCTGCAGATCCAAAGTCCACAACAACTACCCTGTTGAGGTTGACCTGAAAAGATCCTTTCCTCTAGCATCCAGAGTAAAGGCGCGGTGGACTAAATGGTTCATTCTACGCTACCGCTGAAAAATCAACCCTCTCATCATCTTTGAAGGATCATAGAATCGGGCCCTTCCAAGGTAAAAGCTCCTACCATCAAAGATGCCGAGAGCGTTCCCTGCCCCACCAAGAAACCATCCCTGAACGCCCGAAAATGGGAAGAAAGTAAATAGGAAGGTATTTCTTGCGTCAAAAACTCAATACATTTGTCTACCTTGTTAAAATGTTTGTCTACCTTGTTATGATGCACAATAAATCGTCATTTAATCCAGGCAAAAATATTATTTTATCAGTTCTATCAATATCTTGGAGGGTTTCAGCAGTTTTCAAAGTTGGTCAGTTCTGATTATTAGGTGTTAGGCAGGTACCCTATACTCATTTTGGTTGTGTAATGTGTAGCTAGATTGTTAATTTCTTTTTTAGTGTGGTCCTCGAACTTTGCACCTGATGTATACGATGTACTCTTGGGAACCCGTAGATCCGAACTTGTGTTTATAAACTTTAAGATCTCTCAAGTTCGATTCTATGGGATTCTCAATGCTGCATCCCAGTCTTCCCTTCACCTACACCAATGCTTCTCACCCACACACATACCCACTATTACCCACCTTGTAATTTTCAGTTTTTTATGTTTGTTTCCTTTACTTTATGATTTGTTCTTGTTCTTTTTCTTCGAGTTCTCTTGTTCTTTTTCTTCAAGTTCTTCTTGTTCTTTTTCTTCAAATTCTTCTTCTTTTTCAACTGTTTTCTTCTTCCTTTTCTGTGTTCCTCTACTCCTCCTTGTTTTTGTTCTTCTTCTTCTTTCTCCTCTTTTTCTGTGTTCTTCTACTTCTTTTTTTTTCTCTCTCGTTGTGTGAATTGAGGTTTTTGATTTGTACAAGTTTTCCCCCCTCTTTAACTATCACCCTTTATTTTCGCCTGTTAGTAGATTTAAGTACGGATTAAGTGTCCCTTTTAAATAAGCCATTTTTTTGCTCTCGGAACTTAGCTACCAACGCAATGTGACCAGAAAAATCTCTCTACCATTTGAAAAATTTCACCGTTTTTTCGACTGGTATAATGAAAATCATGAACAATCACTTAAATTTACTGCTAATAAATAACAATTAAAAAAAACTTCCCGTCCAAGTGAATTTCAATTATAAATTCTGAAACCTGTCGTAGGTATTATTTTGCGTTGCCTTGAAGGTGCGTTGTAAACCGATCGATAAATTGCAATTTCACCAAGGGGCTCGTTATCTTAACATGCATTTGTGCAACTTGATGTTAACATGAGAACTATTAGCTGCTCTGTTGGCGGTGAGATGAAATGAATTAACAAAGTAGGTAATAAAATGTATTTTATTACTTGGAATTATTAAGTAAATCCTTTACAAATACTACTCGTCTGCATCTGAGCTACTGGATATTAAATCAAGAGTTAGAGTTACGAGTATGTATTGTTAGTAGTCTGACGAGTTATATGACAAATTCCTTGTCAGATATTAGGTTCTCATTTAATTGATTTCTTATCAAAAAATAATAATAATAAAAAAATCAAAATCAAAATTATTCATCAGGCAAATATTTTACATTATTATTATATTCAAGTATATCATTTTATTATTATTTACTTTTGGAGTGAATATTCTTTTTATTGACTGTTATTATTATCATTAGGTACCTAAGTAGGTATCTGAGTAAATATTGTTTTTTGCAGACACCTTAACCTCATTTTTGTGCTCCATAGTTGAATAAAAGCTCAAAAAGTATCGTACCCTCCTATTACAATAAGACATCATAATTATCTAAAAAAAAAGGTAAATTAGGTTAGATAAATGCTACCTTTTGTGAAAGATTCTGTACTGTCGGTACGCGCAAGCGCTACTCAGACACGGCCTACAGTAAAACCTCCATTATTTCAACTCTCTATTATTTCAACCGCACAATCAGTTCAAAATAGGGTATTTATTAACCATTTTGTTCTCTTGTATCTAAAAATTTTACCCCTTACTTCAGGGTGTCATTGTATTCCCTCAGGGTGTCATTGCGCACGGTCGGTACACACAATCGCCTCTCAGTCACAGACAGTAGAACAGCGGTTCCCAACCTTTTTTCGCCGCGTACCCCTTGGGTACCCGGGATTTAATTTCACGCTACCCCCGACCACCATCATAATGAGTACCGGATAACTACTACCTAAGTTTGATGCTTGTACCCATTTACTACTGGGGGGTTCTAAACAGACACTCATTTCTTACGTATTCTTGAGGGGAGTTCATGCAAGATCACATACATTAATTAGTTACCGTATCATGGACTCCTCGTTGATGGTTATTACTACTGAATTCCCAGACACTCAGTACCTTTGGAAAAAATGTCAGTACTTTCAGTAAAATCAATACCTTGAGGGTCAAAATTCGGTAGATACCTTTTTTTGCACTGTACTGCACTGATAAACCCATCAAAAATTGGCTTTCTGTCCGCCATTACAGATTTTTTCTCGCACCGAAGTTCTCTCGCGTACCCCCGGAAGGTCTCCACTTTTACCCCGGGGGTACGCGTACCCCCGGAAGGTCTCTCACGTACCACCAGGGGGACGCGTACCCCCGGAAGGTCTCTCACGTACCCCCCGGTTGGGAACCGCCGCAGTAGAGATTAAAGCACTTCTACTCCTCGACGTCTTACATAATGCCTCGTGTGTCATGTCTGGGTTGTAGTGTTGATATTTGCAACTTAACCCCCAAACCCACCGTATGGTTTCAATGTCGGAGAGGCTGGCCCAGGGGCGGCGGTGATGTGTGAGAATTGGGGCGATCGCGAGAAGAGGGAAAGAGTAGAATAGAATTGAATTGAAATATCGAATAGAATAGAATGGAATAGAATCTAAGTATCAAATATAAAATATAATAGAATTGAATATAGAATTTTGGAGCTCTTCCCTGAGATGGAAACCTTGATTCCATTTTTTATTTGTAAAAATAAAGATAATAAATGAGAATATTCGTAATTAAAAAGTCCATTTGGAATAAAATATACCTACATGGTTTGTATATAATAAAAATACTGTCAGCATATTTATTAGGACTGAAAAGACCCCTCTCCCTCTAGTCTAAACAAGGTCTTATTCAGGGGGTTCAATGCTAGTAGGTACAGAGAGAAAATCGGCGTAACTTTTTAGGGCTCTTAAGGAGAAAGTACTTTTAAAATGAATTAGTAAAATAAATTAAACCATTATTACTCAAATAAATAACCTCTTTAATATAAAATTATGTTTGTCCAATGATTAGTGGGCGGCTAGGGATTAACAAGGTCAACGGTGAGTGATGGGTTAATGGGAGCTTCTGGTAAGGAAATCAGCTTTTCCTCCTTGGTTAAGGAAAAAGGGACAAGGAAAATATTTAAGAAAGGTACAAGACAATATACCTAGGTACAGAAAACTAGATGGTTTTATATTGGCATCATGTTACGATACCCACTTCGGGTTAACGACTTGTTCAATACACAATACGGCTTAATTATACAATCATGAATGAGATAGTGTCTATTTTGATATATATTTAGAAATGTAGATGTATATTTTGTCTGAGTACTTAGAGAAAAAATGTTGGTAGACTGTGTACAGTGTGTACTTATCTGTGTTCTGTGTAAACGCACGTTACTCTGTTTGTACGATTATACAATCATGAATGAGATAGTGTCTATTTTGATATATATTTAGAAATGTAGATGTATATTTTGTCTGAGTACTTAGAGAAAAAAATGTTGGTAGACTGTGTACAGTGTGTACTTATCTGTGTTCTGTGTAAACGCACGTTACTCTGTTTGTACTGTCTCTAGGTCATAAGCTGTGTCCACACATAGTCCATCGACGGTTGATCTTCTATGTGTGGACACAGCTTAAAGATCAACTAACCCTTTGGTCTACAGTCTCATGTTGGCTTCTGCGCATGCGCAGATGGATGAAAAATGTCTGAAAAGTGACCAACAAAGAGTGATAGAGTCAACATAAAACTGTAGACTTCAGGGCGCAATCTTCTTCTTTCTTTTTGTTTGGTAAGTGATTACTTTATGTAACTCATTTGTAAATTTGATATTTTTGACGCATCCACTAATATTATTATTATTATTAATTGTATATTAACTATTTAACTCCCATCCCTCTTGAAAAGTGACCAACATAGAGTGATAGAGTCAACATAAAACTGTAGACTTCAGGGCGCAATCTTCTTCTTTCTTTTTGTTTGGTAAGTTGTTACCACACTTTATGTAACTCATTTGTAGGTAAATTTGATATTTTTGACGCATCCACTAATATTATTATTATTAATTGTATATTAACTCCCATCCCTCTACTTTTCTTCATTTCTCTAACCTGCTTTCATAGCTCAGTGGTCGAGCAGTGACCTGGTAATCAGGAAATCGCGGGTTCAAATCCCAGACAAGGCACAGAAGTCCAATTTTACACCAACATGTTAAAGTGTTTGTTTACCTTTGAGCATGCGCAAAGACTGTTTGGTACTAATCTCATGTATTCTCAGAGATTAACTAACACTTTAACATGTAGATTGTATAAATTTTATCGGATACCCCAAGAATTAACAAAAATGAACATGATTAATAAAATACAAAAAGAAAAGCTAATAAAATATCACAATCAAAACTAGGGAAAGGTACTAGACAAAAACAACTCAATAGATGGGGACAAATTAATAATACCCTACTTTAATAATTATATAAAAAAGCTTCATTTCTTTTAAGAGCTGTTGTATTGATTCAAAACGCCTTGCGAAAGGTAAGTAGTTATACAATATACAACAAACGAATCAATCGAAAACTTCCAAAAATCTCATGTGGTCCTATTGATTTAGAAGGTATGCAATGCGCTAAACAAATGGCCAAAAATCAATCTGTCCTTTTTATCATCGGGTGGATTGTTGTAGAGGTGGGTTATCATCCGACCATCCAACCCTTGGACTGAAATTAATAATAATAGATAATTCTTAGATAAAATAGCCAATTTGTCTATCACATTTTCCAAAATGTAGTATTTTCTTCATTGATAAAACTAAGGGTAATACCTACATGAAAATTCTGGTTCGATTCCCGGCAGGGGCGAAGTATTTTGGGTTCTGTACTTGAATTGGTTCTTAGGTGCTTTGCTCGAATCCATACACAAAGAGCCCACTCCGAGGCTTAGGGGCTAATGGCCTTATAGGTCGGTTAAGCATAATAAGAATAAGAATAATAATAATAGACTCTTGAGTGGAAGGCAACCACTAGGCGAGGTTAACGCCTTAGGCGTTCTCTACCACCTAACCCTTAGAGCTCCATTATTATGTGGCCAAATTCTCAAATAAATGAGGATAAAATTCCATACCTCGGCTGGGATCGAACCCACGCCCTCCTGATTACCAGGCGAGCGTCTTGACCACTACGCCACCGAGGCTCTAGTTTTTCTTCTTAGGTACATCTAGGAATACTAAGCTCTAACCTCAAGTAAGATGTCCAGTATACTCGAAATCCTAGGATTCCTATTAAGTACCTTGGTACTTAAGACAAATCCAAATCAATCGTTCATCACTCATCATTACTGATCGTAATAAAAACATTGATTTATTGATTTGTCAAACATCTCTCTAAACAGAACAACGCTATTTACCATCGAAATATCTCATTTTAAATTCATAGTTCGCTTAAATGAGATCGGTACGTATTGTTCTGAGATAGTTGTGGTAAGTAAAACATTATTTATCAAACAGACGAAAATTAAATACGGTCAAACGAGGAATAATCAAGGAAACTGCTTGTTTAAGTGCTAAAAATTCCATAGTTTAATGGCATTTGATTATTAGGGAGCTCTTGAGAGAGGAAAGAAAGAAAGGTAATATTGTTAGTGGATGTGCCAAATTTTCCACAGTGATTCGATTTATGAATAACTGAAGACAAACGGCTCTAAATTTAACTACCTGCTTTAAATTTAACATAAATCTAATATATAAAAATGAATGTTTGTATGTGTGTTTGTTTGTTTGTTTTTGATTTGCCCATTACTTTGTTATAACTTGTCGTAGCTTGTTGAAATTAATATCACCAAGTTCAGAAATAAACGAGCTTTTGTTACAATGTAGTCGTGGACCCCACAACATCGAGCTCTCGCTGTGGTGGCATTTCTTAAAAGTAGTGAATTTTCGACTAATGCTCAGAGGAAGTTTTGCACCCATTTTGATTTTCCTCCCTCCTCACCCGATCTTAGCTCATGCGACTTTTTTTCATGGAAATACGTTAAAAACAAGGTATATATTTATAAGACAAGGACTCTGGATGAGTTAACGAATACTTCTTATCGCGAAATTCGTGCTACAGCCCAGGAAAGGCTAAATACAGTATGTCGATTTTGCACTGATTGTTTTCAAAATGAGGGCAATTTTTCGGATAGCGTTGTCTGCCACACCTGATCACCATCACAAACAAAATCCCCAAAAAATAAACCTCATTTTGTTATTTTTCATTTAAAATAAATAGGTATCACTCTTTAATCTTAAAAATGGAACGTGTTAGCATCATTTTAAAAACCGTCAGGTAACTCTGGACCACCCTGTAATATAGGTCGAATTGGACAAAAAATTATCCTACATAGTTCACTTGGTTCAGATTTTTCCCGTTTGTCGTTGTACCCTTTACATTAAGCTGATATTTTTAGGGGCTGACATTTGGTTCTGTCACAAACTGATGCCTTTCCTACCTCAACCCTAATTATTATTTGGCGAGGGAAACTGTCTCCCCGGTTCAGATTTTTCCCGTTTGTCGTTGTACCCTTTACATTAAGCTGATATTTTTAGGGGCTGACATTTGGTTCTGTCACAAACTGATGGCTTTCCTACCTCAACCCTAATTATTATTTGGCGAGGGAAACTGTCTCCCTTTTATGTTAAATTCCTCCTAATTAAATTAATTCTGGGTACATTACATTAAAAAGGGAAACTTTTCTAACGAAATTCCTGTGTGCGGAGTCCTGCTGTCTCCCCTTTATGTTAAATTCCTCCTAATTAAATTAATTCTGGGTACATTACATTAAAAAGGGGGACTTTTCTAACGAAATTCCTGTGCGCGGAGTCCTGTGTGTACTTGTGTAGGTGTATTGCACCCTAATTCTAGGTATGAGGGACCCAAGAATATTCAACCTGGAAAATTCTACCATCGCTCTGTAGTATTAGAATATTCTTGACGTTCAAGCACCTCCGGGCATGCTTGACAGCTAATAAATATTCCCGATAAATACCTCAGGTAGATTATGTAGGTACAAAAACTAAAATCAGCAAATACCAAGTATCCGCACGTGTTGTGATAAGCAGGTGGGTAAGTATCAGTAGGTAATACCTACTAGGTATACGTGAGTGTAGATAGGTAGGAAGCTGATCACTTACCACACAGTACGCCGAAGAACACGATTTGAATTAGGGCCTTATCGAAGAATTTCTAGAAAAAAAAAAGAAAAAAATAAAAAAAAAGAAGAGGAAACATTTTTAGGTGTTGGTGTTCAAAGTTATCTGAGACTGTGACGTAGGTATCTCGTACCTGTGGATTGCTTTAAGCATTTGATTCAGAACCAAGAGAATTACAGTTCAAATTCCAGCAATGAAATGAAAAATAATAATAATACCTAAATTATCATTAGTTATTATTTTAATCAGGAGGGCGTTGGTTCAATGCCAGCTGAGGTATGGAATTTTATCCTCAAATTGTTTGAGAATTTGACCAAATGACTACAATGCTGGTAGCCTCTTGTTGGAGTAAAGGGACTCTTTTGTCCTATTCGAGCAACATAAATAGCACTATTATTTCTTTCTCTTTCTTTTTCTCCTTCTCCTCTTCTTCTTCTTTCCCTTCTCCTTCTTCTTCCCATTTATTTCGCTAATCCAGAATGGTGAACAAATAAGAAAACGAGTTTCCTTTTTGTTCCAGACACATCGGACTTTGGCGCTGTGTAGATTAGTTCCCTATTCCCTGAGACCCTAATTTGTGATGTTATTTTTTCCGATCACAAATTGGGAATCTCGAGGTATTGGGAGCTATGATAGTCATCGGAAAATGGTTCACAATTCAATTCAAACAACAAAGTGGTTCACAATTCAATTCAACCAACAAACCTCGATTCAATCCATAGATGTAGAAGGAGTTCAATCATTTCTGGTGGTCTAATACCGAAGATTTCTCCTGTTTTAATGCTCTCAAGGACTTGGGAAGGATTGTTGTTGATTCCTGATTCCTGAAGGCACCAATGTAACGCCAATGTGATGGTCTATGAAAGTCGACAAAGTTTGGTGGATGCTTTCGAAAATTGATTTAAAACGGTCGAACCCTTAGATTCTTTATATTGGCTGAAAACATATTTTTAAAATGTACAAATCATTCGATTTCAGTACCTTACTTACAGACGAGTCTACAAATGCATTTAAAAATGTTGTTACTCTCTGAGAATGCTCAGAGGCAAACACTTTAACATGAGCTTGTAGACTCGGCTGCTAGATGTTGAGGTCTAAACAGTTTTGGTTGGTTTAAAACTTTTAAGAAGAGTACCTTTTGATAAATACATATATTGGCTTAATTTGTTGCGCTAAAGAAAGGAAAAATCTCTGAAAATGGTCCACAAATGGATAATGGATTCCTATTTCTATGGTTGGTCCACATAATGTGGCTTTATTTACTTTTGAACTGTGGCATATTTTTGTCATGGG
This sequence comes from Diaphorina citri, assembly GCF_000475195.1. Taxonomy (NCBI): domain Eukaryota; kingdom Metazoa; phylum Arthropoda; class Insecta; order Hemiptera; family Psyllidae; genus Diaphorina; species Diaphorina citri. The sequence continues at coordinate 206,393 of NW_007377793.1, read as the reverse complement.
ACTGTGTGACATGTGACTTTTGTGTTCAAATTTCTTAGGTACCTATGTCAAAAGCCTTTTGTAATTTTGTACCCACATTAAAACTGATGTCTACTTTGATTACCTATACTTGTAAATAAATGCGTGAAAACGTGTAAAATGAATGAAAATAATAGAATTACTTCTTCGATCTTTTATTTCTTCCTTGTGCAGAACGAATTAGGAATATAATTTCAGGATTTTCAGAAAAAAAAAAAATATTTTCTCCCAAATACCAGCCGAATTAGTTTTGAGGGTAGCACGTCTGCCTTGTAGGCGCTAAGTCGTGGGTTCAATTCCCACCCGGGGCGGATTTTATTCTAAACAGGGAGAGAACAGAGGTGGTAGTTTTGATTCTTATCTTTTCATTTTGGTATAAAATGATATCTCTTGAAATTTTCATCCATAACTTCAAATGTTAATCCATTTATTATTCTTTGCGTTACCTACTTCCATGTTTTGTTTAGGTCTTCTAAGTTTTGAAATAGTTTTCTGTTGATGTTATTTCCTTAGTTTTATCTGGAGGAGCAACCCCTTCATAATTTTTAATGATCTTCATAATCCTATCCACCAATTTTGTAAGTTTGTAGATACCGTGTCCTACAATAATGATACATTCATCCTTATACAATCAAATCCGATCTAGGGAACATAAACATAGCATACCATACCCTTCTCAACAGCTACCCAAACAGATACTTTTATCAAACTTGGCAGGCTTCTCAGAAGTTAGATCTCCTGACAAACCACTTTTCTTTGTTCCTATCCTCCTCTCCCTCCTCTTCGTTCATTTCTTTTTTTTCCTCCTCGTCCTCCTCCTATATTCCTTTTTTTCTCCTTCTCCTCCTCCATTCCTTTTTGTTCCTCCTCGTTCTCCTCCTCCTCTGTTTGTTTCTTCTTTCCTTTCTGCTCTTACTTATTTTCTTCCACATATCCTTCAACTTCCAACCGACCTCTTTTCATTCCTCTCCACACCTATTCTTTCTTCATTCTGATCTTTCTCCTATTCTTCCACATATTCTTCCAACTTCCAAACCTCTTTTCATTTCTCTTTCTTTCACATATCCTTCCAACTTACAAACCACCCGTCCACCACATCTAACTGGCATCAACACTTTTTTTTCTCTCTGTGCATTCTCTCTTCTTTTTTCTCTTCAATTTTTTTCCTTTATTTTTTCTTCTACAAAAGATATTACTATATAGGTCATTATGGAAGCGCAGACAAAGCAACAGGGGGTTGTCTGATCCCCTTCTCTTCTCTCGTCTTTTCGTCTTTCTTCCCTTTTCCCTTTTGTTCTCTTTCCCCTCAACTTCTTCTGTAACTTCTCCTTCGCTTTCTTCCTCTTTCTCTTCTTCTGCTTCTTTTTCTTCTTGTTCTTCTTCGTCTTCGCCTTCTTCGTCTTCTTCTTGTTCTTCTTCGTCTTCATATCTCCCATTCTCTCTTATCATTGTGTTACTATATAGTTTTCGTGCTGTTTTTGTGTGTTTATTTTGTTGATTTGTTGGTTTGTTTTGTCACTGTTTCTCTTCCATCTCACAGCAGTCTGCATCTCGTCGTTTGCTTGTTCAATCTCTTTTGATTGTTGTTCTTTTGGTTCAGTTTCATCTTTGTTGTGTTGTTATTGTTCATATTTCCCTTCAAATACCCAGATGTCTTTTGTCCTACTCAGTTTCTTCATCTTCTTCTTCTACTACTCCTTCTCCTTCTTCTTCTTCTTCTTCTTCTTCTCCTCGTTCTTCTTCTTCTTCTTCTGAATAATAACATTCTTTTGAGTGGAAACCAATAGGCGATGTTAACGGCGGCCCGGAGGCGTTCTTTACCACCCAACCCTTTTTCTTCTGCATCTCTTACTTCTCCTCCTAATTATTTTCCTCCTCATCACCTTCCTCATCTTCCTCCTCTTAGTCCTCTTCCTCCTCCTCCTTCTCTTTTATAAAGAGTTTTGATAGAGGAAACTGTAACGCCTAAGGTCTTACTGTCCCATAAGCGAAGAGAGAAGGAAGACAGGGTATGTGAAAAGCCAGCCATTCCGAGAGTGAATTTTAACCTTATCTGTTTAGGATAAAACCTTCCTCCTTTTATTAACTGTCTGTTAAAAATTAGAATATTCTGGGGTTATATCGTTAAGTTTAGAATTTCAACATCGCACCACCCCCACTTTGAAAATTCTAAGAAAAAGGGTTTTCTTTTTTTAAAAAAAAAAAAAAAAAAAAAAAATCAAAATGAAAGATGAGTTTTTTTCTTTCATTTTCATTTCATATTTTTGTAATTTTTGTCTGACGAGGTTAGGTAGGTATTTGTTTTTTATGTGGATACCTCAAAGACACTGCTGTGACAAAAGTAATCCATTTGTTTTTCCCCAGATTTCAGTAAGCAAGAACCCTTCCCCAAAGCACACATGGAGCTCAGTCATTCTCTCACGTTAAATGAGGAAGCCTTGCTTCAAATACCTGAAGCCCAGCAGCCAATGTTCATATTTGAATGGTTGAGGTTCTTGGACAAAGTTTTGGTTGCTGCTCAAAAGGTAAAATATCTTGTTTCTTATCCTCTTGATTTACTCTGGCCGGGGTAGTTAGCTTGAAGGGTCTGCCTTGTAAGAAATAGGTCATGGGTTCAATTTCCACTTGTAATGGATTTTATCCTGAACAGATAAGGTTTGTTCTCAGAACAGCTGGCTTTCTCCTGTCCTCTCTTCCTTCTCTATGGGATGATAAGTCGGTCAATTTTTATTGAAATAAAGTCTGATCTTTGATCTTGAACTAGTAATATCACTGAAGTTTTCTCTCAAAATTGAACATGGTGGCTGCAACATAATTAAAAATCTTTTAATTTTCTTTTCAGTCTGATATCAAAGGTTGTCAAAAGAAGTTAGTCCAGCAGCTAACAGATCTGATTGAGAAATCTCAAGGGCCTCCCACCAGGAAACTTATCGCAAGCTGCTTGTCTACATTATTCAGTGTCGGAGACACATTTTTATTGTTTGACACCGTGAACAAATGCAACGATATTCTCAAGAATAAAGATGATTCCCCCAGCTTGGTCAATACAAAGCTGTAAGTTTATATTCCATTCATAGATTTGTAAGGGCTTAAACACATCCTCCATATAAATAAGCTGTTTTATGTTTGAAGAACATTATGCTGATACATAAGTTGTACCTAATCTTCTTCTTTTCTACCTAGTACCTATATTAAATTGTATTTCAGTGATTATTTGAATGGAGGGTAAGCTGCAATAATTTACTCAAATTGATATACATTTTGTATTCTGAAATAACATACCCATAGGTAGATAGCTGAAATAATTGAGGAGGCACTTTTCAAAACCTCACAAGTCACTCGTAAACAATGTTTTTAGGAGAGCCCAAAAACTGATTCAAAGAAAGGTAAGTAAAGACCTGCTGATTAGGCTGAAACTTTATCGTAAAGAGAAGGAAATACAATTACAATAGAGTTATTTATAATTCGCTATCACAATTTTAATCAAAATAGGTTCGCACTTTTATTTACATGGATATACAGGGTGAACACGAAAAACGTGACCAAAAGAATTCCCTTAATAAACCGGTCAGAACTTTTTTTCAGTTAAACATAGAGAAAAATGGGTTTCATAACTGAAATCTGCATAAATTTGCATTAAAATAAATAAACCTTAAAACAGTAAAATTATCTCTTTGGTACCTTTTGGTAAGTTTTGATTATTATTGAGTAAATCCTTTACAAATACTACTCGTCTGCATCTGAGCTACTGGATATTAAATCAAGAGTTAGAGTTACGAGTATGTATTAGTAGACTGACGAGTTATATGACAAATTCCTTGTCAGATATTAGGTTCTCAGTTAATTGATTTCTTATCAAAAAAGAAAAAACTAAGTACAAAAGGAATGTAAAAAATAGGCGCACAAAGAACATCGATAAAAACAAAGGAGCTTATCAATATGTTAGAAAAAAATAATCTAATCAAATCAACTGGCTGTTTTGAAATTCCAAACTGTGTAGGTGGAAAATGAATCCACTTATTCACATCTATGATCTCCAATCAACACCTGTTGGAGAAAATCAACTTATCTAATCAAATGAGCTAGAGTTCTTTGGTTTCCTACTGATTATACAGGCTGAACACGAAAAACGTGACCAAAAGCCTAGGGTAGATTCCTGAGGTCATTTCTAACAAAAAACATTCTATAACTATTTTTTCGTATCTCGCTTAGTTTCCGAGATATCCGCCATTTTGTTTTTTCTTTGAAATACACGACTTTCCCTTAATAAACCGGTCAGAACTTTTTTTTCAGTTAAATATAGAGAAAAATGGTTTTCATATAACTGAAATCTGCACAAAATTTCTATTAAAATAAATAAAACTTAAAACAGTAAAATTATCTTTTTGGTACCTTTTGGTAAGTTTTAATTTAAATAAAAATTTCCTGATCAGCACTTTCTTTTAAATTTTCAAGAGGAAATTTGACCAGGAAAAAAGGTCAAATCTGGCGGCATGCAACAGGAAAAATATCCCTGAAGTCTCAGCTTTCCAACAATACCAATTTTGTCCTAATATGTCAATTTTTCACGGAGCCACAAACCATTTTCTTCTGGGAAACGCGTAGATAAAGCTCGTACTTTTTGGACTTTCCATAGGATATGAAAGGTAAATGTGTACTTGTGATCATTTTTATCACAGAAAGTCCGCCATGCACGAGCTTTATGTACGCGTTTCTCAGAAGAAAATGGTTTGTGGCTCCGTGAAAAATTGACATATTGGGACAAAATGGGTATTGTTGGAAAGCTGAAACTTTAGGGATATTTTTCCTCTAAAAAAAAAAAAAAAATTGGCTTATTTAAAAGGGACACTTAATCCGTACTTAAATCTACTTAATCTACTAACAGGCGAAAATAAAGGGTGATAGTGAAAGAGGGGGAAAAACTTGTACAAATCAAAAACCTCAATTCACACAACGAGAGAGAAAAAAAAAGAAGTAGAAGAACACAGAAAAAGAGAAGGAAGAAGAAGAAGAAGAAGAACAAAAACAAGGAGGAGTAAAGGAACACAGAAAAGGAAGAAGAAAACAGTAGAAAAAGAAGAAGAATTTGAAGAAAAAGAACAAGAAATCAGTAGGAAACCAAAGAACTCTAGCTCATTTGATTAGATAAGTTGATTTTCTCCAACAGGTGTTGATTGGAGATCATAGATGTGATTAAGTGGATTCATTTTCCACCTACACAGTGTGGAATTTCAAAACAGCCAGTTGATTTGATTGGATTATTTTTTTCTAACATATTGATAAGCTCCTTTGTTTTTATCGATGTTCTTTGTGCGCCTATTTTTTACATTCCTTTTGTACTTAGTTTCTTTGGATTTATGATTTGCTTCACTCTTTTTTCAAGTCTTTTGGGGCTGGGGACCAAAGTCAGATATTTCTAATCTAGGTACATATATTTTTATTCTTTTTGATTTGAGCTCCGCAGCTCCGGTTTAAACTTGGTATTCAAGCAAAACCGAGATCTTGTGTTCAAACAAAAGTTTTCTGGCAAAACTGTACTTAGTTTCTTTGGATTTATGATTTGCTTCACTCTTTTTTCAAGTCTTTTGGGGCTGGGGACCAAAGTCAGATATTTCTAATCTATTATAGGTACATATATTTTTATTCTTTTCGATTTGAGCTCCGCAGCTCCGGTTTAAACTTGGTATTCAAGCAAAACCGAGATCTTGTGTTCAAACAAAAGTTTTCTGTGACCATGATCCTAAGCTCAAGACTGGCAAAATTGATTTCACAATTTGAAATATAATACTCCATGATTTAACCCATGTATTCCTTGTCCAGATTAACCCATTTGATATGGTGAGACTCTGGTGGTTGAAGGATTAGGAAGTTGTGTATTGATTCTCTGATAAAATCTCCTTCAATCCCCCTTTTCTCTTTACTATCTTTTGCTGTCTACTTTACTGTCCACTCCTTAAATCTTCATAGACTATTTTACCTTCTGGTGTATTTAAATTTTGAATTGTGTGAAGGAGAAAATTCGGATTTTTAATTTGATTTTATAAGTAGTTCAGATATGTTTTCTTTACTGCCAGATTAAAAGCAGATTACTTTACCAAAAGCTCAAGAAGTTCGAAATTTGCCGTAATCTGGAATTTAACCCTTTCATTCCCTGAATTATGTTCGACATATTTATTTTATCATTTACATATTTCGTTTTTTATGCAGTTTTAGTTAACACATATTTTTATTATTTATGTTGTAGGTAGTATTTTACATGCTTTGTTTCTTGTTTTTCAAATTCACCCCCCTTTCCTTTGCAATGTTTATGATTTATTACTTTTTTTTCGTACCTACTTGTTCCTAATTTTATTTTTTTTTATGCAGTTTTAGTTAACACATATTTTTATTATTTATGTTGTAGGTAGTATTTTACATGCTTTGTTTCTTGTTTTTCAAATTCACTCCCCTTTCCCTTGCAATGTTTATGATTTATTACTTTTCTTTCGTACCTATTTGTTCCTAATTTTATTTTATATCGTTTTGTTTGTACAGTTTGAAGTTAATTTTCTTACACACCGATTTTGTTCCTTCTTTTTGTATTCTCAAAGCACCGCCGGGACTGAAAGGGTTAAGAAAAGGCTTCATGTTAAAAGCAATGATGACTACATTTTGATTATATTTCCAGATTTAGCCAAGGTATAAAGATTAGAGTATCCAGGGTGAGGTAGTAGGTTGTATAGTAAAATATTTTTTCATTTTTATTTCTTACTATACAGCTCGCTAACTTTCCTTAAATACTTCATTATCATCGTACCCATATACCTTTAACCACCTACCAACATCCACTCTGTCCATTTTAGCGGATTCAAGGCACAATCCCGAGGAATAGGAGAACATTTAGATTGAATCTTGTCTTGGGTTTTCAACTCCTGCGATTCCCATGTTTTACCTCACTGCAAAACTCCTTTTTCAGACAATCCAACTCCTCTAAATTGTCGTACCCATATACCTTTAACCACCTACCAACATCCACTCTGTCCATTTTAGCGGATTCAAGGCACAATCCCGAGGAATAGGAGAACACTTAGATTGAATCTTGTCTTGGGTTTTCAACTCCTGCGTTTCCCATGTTTTACCTCACTGCAAAACTCCTTTTTTCAGACAATCCAACTCCTCTAAATTTAATACCAAGTATTCATACTTACTGGGAATTTTGACCTGTCCATTGTCCACTAAAATAAAGTTTCGTCTACCTATACCATGTAATTACATTATTGTTTCTTTCCTTTTCTCTGATCTCTTTCTTGTCTACTTTTCTTCCTCTGCTGTATTTATACCAATTAACAAGTTGTCCAAGTTTTGACCTTTTGAGTGAGTTCAGATAGTTTATTTTTACAAATCACCAGTTAAAAGTGTAAAGGAGCCCTAAAATTTGAGATTCAATTAAAATTCACTCCTTGGCAGGTATTTATGTAAATTTTGTCTTTTTTTCCTCAAATTATGAAATTTGAAAAGGCTTGTTTAATTTAATTGCTAAATTTGGTGATCTATATAAAATGGTTGGGGATTTTTTTTTTAGCATTGTAAATTTAGGCTAGCTAAGTAAACAATTTCAAATCAGGGAATTCTGCAGGTTAGAGTTCTATTCTTCGTGGGTTCTGGGTTCTGGGCTTTTGTGTTTGGGGTTCTGGGCTTCACTTATTATTGTTGTGAATATCTATATATAATTCTATATGTTCTATGCTTTCCTGCAATTTATGTAATGATTTTAACATGATTCTACAAATAGGTAACATACAAATGGATCACGGATATACCTATTATGGAGATATAAACAGTTCTATTATTATAATCAATGGAAATTTCATTGGGAGCAATACCTAACATTGCTCAATGCTCATGACTGTGTCACCATTTTAGAAGCGGTTCCAGTTTTGGTTGTTTAAGGTTGGTACAAAATAGGTGTAGTTTTTATAAATTAAAACCTTGCTTAAATTAAAAAAAAAGAAAAAAAAATACAGCTATGGAGGTATAATTATGTGGAGGAAGAAAATTATGGAGATATAAACAGTTCTATTATTGTAATCAATGGAAATTTCAATGGGAGCAATACCTAATATTGCTCAATGCTCATGACTGTGTCACCATTTTAGAAGCGGTTCCAGTTTTGGTTGTTTAAGGCGCAAACAAAAGCCGAACCAATGAAATTTATGCGTCAACGTTTGAATTAATCACCAGGTTGGTGACACCAATATGTCCGAAATTAAAAAGGCTGGACTTCGAGATATCATATAGTGAGAATAGATAGGTATATTTTAAAGTCTGGCTCTTTGTGAAGAGAATGACCTTTGGTTTTAGTTATTATTCTTTTGTCAAGCTTTTTTTTTGTCAATATTAATCAATAAATTTTCAAATACCCATTGTTACAAAATATCTTCAATTGTTTTATTTATTTCCAACTCATATACTTAGAGGTGATGCGTCAGAAGCCGTTCTAGATGGCTATATGGTTGATAGCAATACTTTTCTCATCAAAGAGAGAAAAAAAGAGAGAGAAAAGAGAGACTAAACCACCTAACCAAGAGAAATATCAACATTTTTAGTGGATGTGCCAAAAGTACAAAATTTGATTCCAATACATGGCAAAATGGCCTGAACATAAATAATTGACCTTAGGTTTAAACTAATGCCACACATTGGTAAAACCTGCTTTCATAGCTCAGTGGTCGAGCAGTGACCTGGTAATCAGGAAATCGCGGGTTCAAATCCCAGACAAGGCACAGAAGTCCAACAAGATTTTACACCAACATGTTAAAGTGTTTGTTTACCTTTGAGCATGCGCAAAGACTGTTTGGGCTTTCTCGGAACGGCTGGCTTTCTCTTATCCTGTCCATCTTTTCTCTTCGCTTTCAGACGATTAGACCCTAGCAGTTACAGGTACTTACCTACAGCTTAATCTGGGGTTAGTTTCTTTTCTGTCAAAAGAGTCCTGTGTCACTTAAATTCGTTGAGTTTTAAACTCAGGCTCAACTCACCTCCTGAATTAAACGATCTGATTGGCTAAAAAGTTTGAAATCAACCAATCAGAGTGCCGGATTGTTTAATCCAAAAGAGTTAAACTTGAAGTTTAAACTCACATTGTGGTCCTGGCAGAATGGAAGGTTAGAAGGAAAGGTGCTTTCGAAAGCGCCAGACATGGGTCGATAATGGAGGGTTCGTTAAACTTACCTACCAACCCCCGGGGTCGGGGGTACAACAGTCTCGTGTTGATCTTAGCTTCTACGCATGCGCAATGAAAGATGTCGGAAAAATTACCAAAATAAAATCAACATGATGGCTTGTAACTGAAAATGAGGTAAGTATCAAAATATTTAAGTAGGTATGCTCCAAGACGCTCGTCTGGTAATCAGGAAGGCGTGGGTTCAATCCCAGCCAAGGTTTGAATTTTATTCTCAACTTTATTTGAGAATTTCAAGACAATATTTAATAGTACCTACTTACAGTGGATTTCACCAATATTTTTTCAGTGCCTAGAGGGGCTGTTAGGTTTGTATAGGCTTTAACAGGACTGGTTTGTATAGGCTTTAACAGGACTGTTAAACTAACAGGCTCTTGGTGGGCTTAAAAGAAGGTACCTAGGCGAAACTCAGCCTTTGTAGGTTAAAGAAGGACTCTTCAGTCCTATTTGCTCAATAACGATTTCTTTTGGGAAAAAATGTGAGCAGAGGAACAAAAAAATCTCTTGAGGTAGGTATTTTGTCCATATTAAACACTAGAGAAGAAGGTATACCGTACCTATACGAAAATATGGCGAATACTGTTCAAAATCGGGCAACTTTTTTTCTTGCATTTTTGGCTTTATCCAGTCTGTGTGACCTCCAGGATATTACAGGGTCCTGTAAGAAAGAGCACCCCAATCAATAAATTTTGATAAAGTAAGAGAAAAAAAATCACTTAAAAAATGGGAATAATTACGAAAATAGGTACCTAATAGATATTGAATAAAAATAAAATTCTTTTATATACAAATCAATTAGGAAATAGGGCTGAAATGTCTATTTTCTACTCTTCTTATTTTTTACTAGAAAGAGGTGCAAGGGGATGTTTTCTATCAGACCCAGTATAAAAATAACAAAAATCAAAATGGCCGCCAACTTGTTCTGTGAGCGACTCACGTTTCCAAAAACTTCAAGTTATCACTACTAGGTAGCGCCACTAACTGTAAACAAAATTTTTTACCCACGCATGCGCAGAAGAAATCAACAGAGAAAATTTCGAGGATTCGAGCCCAAAATGAAATCAATGGACTTGTCTTGAACATTTTTTTTTGAATTTCATTTTTATTTTTGTAAATTAATTTTTTAATTAATAATTAACCAGAAATGAATAATCTCATTCTTTTCACAAGGGTTTATTAATTGTCATAATGTATGTGTGTTAACGATTTTGTTATTCGTTCTATGTAAAACGTGTAAAGATTGAAACAGTTGTGGTAGGTTGTACCTATGAATCCTGTATCTTTGCTCATTAGTTGAAGATTGATAAGAAGAAAAATATGAATCACAAATTGTTTAATTGAAGATAACAACATCCAGGTACATTAAGCATTCCTTACTTTGAGCTCCAAATTTTTATACCTGAGATTCTTATGAATCCTGTTTGGGACTAATCTCATGTATTCTCAGAGATTAACTAACACTTTAACATGTAGATTGTATAAATTTTATCGGATACCCCAAGAATCAACACAAATGAACATGATTAATAAAATACAAAAAAAGCTAATAAAATATCACAATGAAAACTAGGGAAAGGTACTAGACAAAAACAACTCAATAGATGGGGACAAATTAATAATACCTACCCTACTTTAATAATTATATATAACAAAGCTCCATTTCTTTAAAGAGCTGTTGTATTGATTTAAAACGCCTTGCGAAAGGTAAGTAGTTATACAATATACAACAAACGAATCAATCGAAAACTTCCAAAAATCTCATGTGGTCCTATTGATTTAGAAGGTATGCAATGCGCTAAACAAATGGCCAAAAGTCTCTCTATTCTTTTTACCATCGGGTGGATTGTTGTAGGGGTGGGTTATCATCCGACCATCCAACCCTTGGACTGAAATTTAAAATAATAATAATAATAGATAATTCTTAGATAAAATAGCCAATTGGTCTATCACATTTTCCAAAATGCAGTATTTTCTTCATTGATAAAACTAAGGGTACCTAATACATGAAAATTCTGGTTCGATTCCCGGCAGGGGCGAAGTATTTTGGGTTCTGTACTTGAACTGGTTCTTAGGTGCTTTGCTTGAATCCATACACAAAGAGCCCACTCCGAGGCTTAGAGGCTAATGGCCTTATAGGTCGGTTAAGCATAATAAGAATCTAGTTCTTTAGGCCCAAACTTCATGCGGACATCTAGGAATACGTAAGCTCTAACCTCAAGTAAGATGTCCAGTATACTCGAAATCCTAGGATTCCTATTAAGAGTACTAAGTACCTTGGTACTTAAGACAAATCCAAATCAATCGTTCACCACTCATCATTACTGATCGTAATAAAAACATTGATTTATTGATTTGTCAAACATCTCTATAAACAGAACAACGCTATTTACCATCCAAATATCTCAATGAGTTTTTTTCTTTCAGTTTCATTTCATATTTTTGTAATTTTTGTCTGACGAGGTTAGGTATTTGTTTTTTATGTGCATACCTCAAAGACACTGCTTTGACAAAAGTAATCCATTTGTTTTTCCCCAGATTTCAGTAAGCAAGAACCCTTCCCCAAAGCAGACGATGGAGCTCAGTCATTCTCTCACGTTAAATGAGGAAGCCTTGCTTCAAATACCTGAAGCCCAGCAGCCAATGTTCATATTTGAATGGTTGAGGTTCTTGGACAAAGTTTTGGTTGCTGCTCAAAAGGTAAAATATCTTGTTTCTTATCCTCTTGATTTACTCTGGCTGGGGTAGTTAGCTTGAAGGGTCTGCCTTGTAAAAAATAGGTCATGGGTTCAATTTCCACTTGTAGTGGATTTTATCCTGAACAGATAAGGTTTGTTCTCAGAACAGCTGGCTTTCTCCTGTCCTGTCTTCCTTCCCTATGGTATGATAAGTCGGTCAATTTTTATTGAAATAAAGTCTGATCTTTGATCCTGAATGAGTAATATCACTGATGTTTTCTCTCAAAATTGAACATGTTGGCTGCAACATAATTAAAATTCTTTTAATTTTCTTTTCAGTCTGATATCAAAGGTTGTCAAAAGAAGTTAGTCCAGCAGCTAACAGATCTGATTGAGAAATCTCAAGGACCTCCCACCAGGAAACTTATCGCAAGCTGCTTGTCTACATTATTTAGTGTCGGAGACACATTTTTATTGTTTGACACCGTAAACAAATGCAACGATATTCTCAAGAATAAAGATGATTCCCCCAGCTTGGTCAATACAAAGCTGTAAGTTTATATTCCATTCATAGATTTGTAAGGGCTTAAACCCATCCTCCATATTCCAATTAAAGTCCACTAGTTTTGAGAAATTGGCCATTCAAATGTTAAGGTAGAAGAGCTTGGTGGATAAATACTTAGGTACATGGTTTGTATTTTTGTTCTGGCATTAGCCTTGCCAGGTGGCTTCCTTCTATTTGGGTTTCCTAATATTTTCTAAATTAATTTCAAGGAAATAAGCTGTTTTATGTTTGAAGAGCATTATGCAGATACATAAGTTGTACCTAATCTTCTTTTCTACCTAGTACCTATATTAAATTGTATTTGAGTGATTACTTGAATGGAGGGTAAGCTGCAATAATTTACTCAAATTGATATAATAATTATTATCATCTACCAAACCATATCAGCTAAATAGTCAGTAGAAATCTTGTACCTATTAATTTCATGTGACTGTCTGTTTGTTTTCAGAGCTGCAATGTGCTGTGTTGGTTCAATGTATGAGAAACTCGGCCGTATGATGGGGAGATCCTACGAGGAAACTGTGCATATTCTTATCAAGTCCCTCAAGAGTGCTGACAGTCAGACTCGAATTGCCATCATGCAAACCCTGGAGAAAATCTGCGATTTTTTTTAATTAAATTAAAATATTTCTAAGTTTGAAAAAAAAAAAAAAAAAAAAAATATTACTTAGTTTTGTCATGTGGAAAGTCATTTTTCTGTGCTAAATAACTTTACAGTCTCATCCTGACATATTTATACAAGATATTTTTATTTTAATCAGTCACAGGCTGGCAGCTTATTTATTTATTTGTTTTAGTAAATGTTTCTTCTAATATTTTAAATTTTGTTTGAGTATTACTATGGGACTGGTTTTATTTTCAGTGTCTCCTGGAAATGGTGAAACATGCCACAGACATGGAGAGCTTGGCAACCCTGTGTTTTCGAGCATTGGATGGATCAAACTATGAAGTCAGACTTTGTATTGCCAAGTTACTGGGTGCACTTGTTGCCTCTACACAGCATCAACCTAAAGGCAACACTCCCATGGGTAAGCAGAACAGAGAAACCATGATAAAAGAAATTAAAAAAAAAGTCGAAATAGAACTCTAGAGATGAGGAAAACATAGAGAGGGGAAAACATAGCAGTTTTACAGTGACATGAAACCCCTACTAACTACTAAACAAACCGGTCCTTTACAGCCTGATTAAAATAATCAAGTATTTATGGGTTTTAGATCATATTCCCCCCACCAGAAATTAACCATTTCTTCCTTTTTCTCATTTCAGTCTCACAACCAAGCAATAAGAACGTCAAAACAACAACATTGGAAGAGGCTTTGGGAGTGCTTCAAACTGGATTTCTCAAGGGTGGTGGAGGCTTTCTCAAAGGCACCGGAGAAATCATCAAAGGAACTGCCGGTGTTAATCGTGAAGTACGAGTGGGGGTAACTCATGTAAGTGTTTAATATCGTCTTTTTTATTGACTCCCAATGATTAAAGTGAGAGTTGATTTTTTTTTCTTTTTTCTCCAGAGGTTTGACAGAGGAACAAGGAACTGCCGGTGTTAATCGTGAAGTACGAGTGGGGGTAACTCATGTAAGTGTTTAATATCGTCTTTTTTATTGACTCCCAATGATCAAAGTGAGATTTGATTTTTTTTTCTTTTTCTCCAGAAGTTTGATAGAGGAAACTGTAACTACTGAGGTCTTATCGTCCCCAAACTGAAGAGAAAAAACTGACAGGATAGTAGAAAGCCAGCCGTTCCCAGAACGAACCTCATCTGTTTGGCAAAACGTTTGCCCCGGGCGGGAATGGAACTCACGACCACGCGCTTACAAAGTGGACACGCTACCTTCCAAGCTAACTGGTATCAAATGCTGGGAATTGACTATCAGGTCATTTTCCTCAAAAGCTAGCTTTGTAGTATTGTCTTTCATTATTGTCCTTTCCTATGCTGGTCCTTTTCAGTCCTATGCTGGTAGTATAAACAAGGTATATTCTTTTCTATTCTATTGTCTCCTCCATTTTCGCGTCTTTCATTCTTAACACTTCCATCTTCGCAGGCCTACGTTGAGTTCATCAAGATTGTTGGTGGGCCGTGGCTAGAACGTAACCTATCGCCGGTTCTGAATCACATCCTGGAATTGGTGGCCAAGGTGGCTCAACCCAAAGTTGCCACCAGTCACGTAGATGCTGTCTATTCCCGGAAATGCGTCAGCTTCATTTTAAGATCCGTGCTGGGAAAGCTGCTGAGTGAGAAAGCGCAAACTTCGGCCCTGAAAGAAATCACGCTGATTGTCACCAAACATTTGGCTGTAATGGGTAAGTGGCGGACCTAGATAATATTGTTGTTGTTTTCAAATGCTCACATGCTGTCTATTCCCGGAAATGCGTCAGCTTCATTTTAAGATCCGTGCTGGGAAAGCTGCTGAGTGAGAAAGCGCAAACTTCGGCCCTCAAGGAAATTACGCTGATTGTCACCAAACATTTGGCTGTAATGGGTAAGTGGCGGACCTAGATAATATTGTTGTTGCTCGGAGGTGACTATTAGGTCATTTCCCGGTAGATAATAATGTATTTTACCAGAGCTTTATTGAACGATTTTGTATTTTGTTTGCTTGTTACGCGATAACTCTGAAACGGTTAGTTCGATTTTAATTGAATTTTTCTTCATTTAGAAAATGGGCGTCTACGGGACCTTTGAAAGACCAATGTGCCCCAAAAACTAAGCAACGAGTTTTCTGTTCTTACCTACTTACCTACCACTAACTAAATGCGAACTAAATATTTTTCTTTCATTGTAGTTATAGACAGACAACTATTTTCCAATAAATTTCAACTTTTGTTAACGGTTAGTTCGATTTTAATTGAATTTTTCTTCATTTAGAAAATGGGCGTCTACGGGACCTTTGAAAGACCAATGTGCCCCAAAAACAGTTTTCTGTTCTTACCTACCTACCACCAACTAAATGCGAACTAAATATTTTTCTTTCGTTGTAAGTAGTTATAGACAGACAACTATTTTCCAATAAATTTCAACTTTTGTTCCCCCCTTAAAGTGCTTTAATACTACGGACGGTCGTTCGCGCTGCAATTTCAACTTTGAATGAAGCTTATCTGAACTGTTCCCAATTTCCTTCCCAGATGTGTCTAGTGATTCCAAGGACTACCACCAGGAGACAGCATTTAGTCAGCACCTGCTGGTGTGTGCCCTGCAGGAGATGAGCAGTCTAATATTGGGTCTGGGAACCACTGCTAACAATGTGCTCAGTGATAAATCTTGCAGTGAGTATCCTGGAACAGAATTTTTTCATGAAATTATCAATTAATATCAAAATACATTCCAAATAAAATAAGTTCCTTTTGTAGTTGATATTGAGCTTCAAAAAGTTACTCAGTCTTCATTAGAGTATGAAATCCGGTAGCATATAAATTCAGTGAAGAAGCTATATTTGTTTAAAATGCATTTGCAGGAATGACAGTAGTGAAGAGGCAGTAGTGGAATTGAAATGAAAAAGAGATTGTTAGGGTTAAAGAGAGAGCATAAGGTTTTCGAAAGGACTTTCAGCAAGCATCTATGGCTATAGCAGTGCAATAGTCCTAAACAAAAATGGACACGGCACACAAGGGATCAAGAAGAGACCGCCCTAACATAATCTATTGCTATAGCTCAACAAGTCAGATTATTACGGGATTTAGTCAGATTTATTACGGGATCAAAGATCAATCCAATACCTAGTATCCAGTTTCAGTGATCACTCAATCCCGACGAATTCTGATGTAGTAACCACCAGCCCAAGAAAATAACCATTGACTTTTCCCCAGATCTGCTCGAAACCGTGATGATCTCTCTGATTCACCCTTCGCAAGCCGTGCGCCTAGCATCAGCTTGGTGTCTGCGTTGCATTTGTGTAGCAGTCCCCTCCCAGTGTACGCCTCTCATTGATAGATGCATCGAGTGTATTGAAATGATGAAGAATTCGCCTGAGGCTATTTCCGGCTATAGTTATGCGCTGGCCGCTGTGCTTGGAGGGGTCAAACTGTCCTGTCTGGGTATTCCGCACACGAAAGGAAAAGTAAGTTGTTTTTTTGGGAAAAGTAGGTTGTTTTTTTTTTTTTTTTTTAGGGAAAAGTAAAGTTGTATTTCCTTTTGTTTTTTTTTTTTTTTTTTTTTTTTTTTTTTTTTTTTTTTTTTTTTTTTTTTAGGGAAAAGTAAAGGTGTATCTCCTTTCGTTTTTTTTTTTTTTATTATTATTTTTTGGAAACGGAACCGACATTGACGACGGGCCATCTTGGATTCGCTATGGTTTAGTACAGGCCCCATTTCAGTTCTTTCAGCTCGGTGCTTAGAGTTCGGGGTGCACTCAGCCTCGTGAGTACGATTGAGTAACTACTTTAATCGAGTAGCGACTAGTAGCGGCATTACCAGTGTAAAACGATGATACGAGTAGATGAAAATTCATAGTAAATGAGGCACTTAGTAATGCTGTGATACCTGCAAAAGTTGTGAAAAAGCTCTCAGCTTTACCACAAAGATTCCTGATTTGATTTGATAGTTTTATATCAGTTAGTCTCTGTATTGTTTTGTACAACGCTTATGGTACCTGAGATCAATCAGTGTGATTTCTCAATTATTTAGCCTTAAGATACCATGATAATCTTAAGGCTAAATAATTGAGAAATCACACTGATTTACAGTCTCATCCTGACATATTTATACAAGATATTTTTATTTTAACCAGTCACAGGCTGGCAGCTTATTTATTTATTTGTTTTAGTAAATGTTTCTTCTAATATTTTAAATTTTGTTTGAGTATTACTATGGGACTGGTTTTATTTTCAGTGTCTCCTGGAAATGGTGAAACATGCCACAGACATGGAGAGCTTGGCAACCCTGTGTTTTCGAGCATTGGATGGATCAAACTATGAAGTCAGACTTTGTATTGCCAAGTTACTGGGTGCACTTGTTGCCTCTACACAGCATCAACCTAAAGGCAACACTCCCATGGGTAAGCAGAACAGAGAAACCATGATAAAAGAAATTAAAAAAAAAGTCGAAATAGAACTCTAGAGATGAGGAAAACATAGAGAGGGGAAAACATAGCAGTTTTACAGTGACATGAAACCCCTACTAACTACTAAACAAACCGATCCTTTACAGCCTGATTAAAATAATCAAGTATTTATGAGTTTTAGATCATATTCCCCCCACCAGAAATTAACCATTTCTTCCTTTTTCTCATTTCAGTCTCACAACCAAGCAATAAGAACGTCAAAACAACAACATTGGAAGAGGCTTTGGGAGTGCTTCAAACTGGATTTCTCAAGGGTGGTGGAGGCTTTCTCAAAGGCACCGGAGAAATCATCAAAGGAACTGCAGGTATTGGGAGCTATGATAGTCATCGGAAAATGGTTCACAATTCAATTCAAACAACAAAGTGGTTCACAATTCAATTCAACCAACAACAAACCTCGATTCAATCCATAGATGTAGAAGGAAGTTCAATCATTTCTGGCGGACTAATACCGAAGATTTCTCCTGTTTTAATGCTCTGAAGGACTTGGGAAGGATTGTTGTGGATTCCTGATTCCTGAAGGCACCAATGCAACGCCAATGTGATGGTCTATGAAAGTCGACAAAGTTTGGTGGATGCTTTCGAAAATTGATTCAAAACAGTCAAAATTGGCTGAAAACATATTTTTAAAAAAATCATTCGATTGTACAAATCATTCGATTTCAGTACCAAACTTACAGACGAGTCTACAAATGCATTTAAAAATGTTGTTACTCTCTGAGAATGCTCAGAGGTTAACAAACACTTACATGAACTTGTAGACTCGGCTGCTAGATGTTGAGGTCTAAACAGTTTTGGTTGGTTTAAAACTTTTAAGAGGGGTAGAGTACCTTTTGATAAATACATATTGGCTTAATTTGTTGCGCTAAAGAAAGGAAAAATCTCTGAAAATGGGTCCACAAATGGATAATGGATTCCTATTTCTATGGTTGGTCCACATAATGTGGCTTTATTTACTTTTGAACTGTGGCATATTTTTGTCATGGGACTGTGTGACATGTGACTTTTGTGTTCAAATTTCTTAGGTACCTATGTCAAAAGCCTTTTGTAATTTTGTACCAACATTAAAACTGATGTCTTCTTCGATTACCTATACTTGTAAATAAATGCGTGAAAACGTGTAAAATTAATAAAAATAATAGAATTACTTCTTCGATCTTTTATTTCTTCCTTGTGCAGAACGAATTAAGAATATAATTTCAGGATTTTCAGAAAAAAATATTTTCTCCCAAATACCAGCCTAGTTAGTTTTGAGGGTAGCACGTCTGCCTTGTAAGCGCTAAGTCGTGGGTTCAATTCCCACCCGGGGCGGATTTTATTCTAAACATATGAGGTTCTTTCTCGGAACGGCTGGCTTTCTCTTATCCTGTCCATCTTTTCTCTTCGCTTTCAGACGATTAGACCCTAGCAGTTACAGGTACTTATATACCTACAGCTTAATCTGGGGTTAATTTCTTTTCTGTCAAAAGAGTCCACTGTCACTTAAATTAGTTGAGTTTTAAACTCAGGCTCAATTCAACTCCTGAATGGAACGATCTGATTGGCTAAAAAGTTTGAAATCAACCAATCAGAGTGCCAAAAATATGCTTTCTTCCTTTGTCGAATTGAAATCTGTCTACTTCATTATGTATGGAAGTAGCCAGAGGTCCTCACGGAAAATTGATCACAATTCGAAATCGGTTTAGATTTCGGCAAAATTCTCTCTTAGTGCATAGGCATTTAGAACATTTGGGGAATATTCCTACCAAAATTCAGCTTTCTACGTATTGAAGTTCTGGAGATAGAGCGATCAGTGGGTGAATGAATGAGTATAAGTAGTGCTTTATGTAGACTGTCAGCTTAGAACAAGTTGTTCCATTATACTAACAGTTTGCCCTACACGCCCTACACTTGAATTTAGACCACGCTACGCCACTGGTTTTTTCTCCTTGATTTTGTTTGGTTCCTTTTTCTGTTGGTTTCATTTCCTCAGCCATATTGGTTCTTCTTTCTATTTATTTTTCCAATCCTCTTCGTTTTTGTTTGTTGCCACCAGAAAGTTTGGTGTCGACTGTTGGTTCATTTTTATTTTCTTCCCATAAAAGTCGAGTTTTATTTGACTTGGGAGCTTGTTAAATAGCTCTTGCATTTTATTTTTGATCATTGCTTATTTTCATATTTTTCAAAATTAAATAAAAAACGTGTGATTCTTTTTTTATTCAAAAGTTATTCGTTTTTTAAAATGCAATACTAAAAAGTATATTCCTTATTTCAAAAGCTTCATAAAAGGTAGATTTTATTTTTTTGGTAAGAAATATTTTACTGGCCATTTTTTTGAACTAGAAATCCGCCCCGGGCGGGAATCGAACCCGCGGCCTAGCGCTTACAAGGCAGACGCACTACCAACTAAGCTAACTAGGCTGGCTATACATTTTTAAAACACGACCATAATTCTTTCCACTGTTACAGGAATCCGATTGTTGACACAATTCTTCGACAATATCGACAGTAGCAAAGTTCACGAGAGAAACCTTTCGCGGCAACTTTCTTCAAAGAAAACCCAAATTATCTTCAAGAAAAGGCAATAGAGTTACCCTCCAATAACCCGATCTCCAATTACTTGATCCGACATACCGATCGCTCGCCGATTCCCGGATCGCAAATCGTCACCAATCTGAGAGTGATGTTCGTTTTCGCTTTGAATGGATTCTTTTTGTGTGTTTAATGGCAAAAAGGTTTTTGCCATGGTTACAGTGGTTTCAGGATAGAAGAAATTGTCACTTGAAATGAGTTAATTTTTCTCCAAAATAAATATCTATTCTCTAGATATCATGCACTCCTAAAGAGGGTGATTATTGTTATGAGCAGCCATTTTTAGCGAAATCCCCCTTAGGGTTGAGCTATTCATTTTCTTTTCTTTTGTTTTTCTACTGCTTTGGTCATTAAACCATACAGAACATTTCAACATTGAATTCAATTTTGCATAATTCTTGTATAAAGTGTGTGATTTCTTTTTTTAAAAAATATTTTTGGATAAATAATCATTCGATTTTAAATTAGGTACATAAACAACATGTTTTGTAGAAATTACCGAACTGTAATTTTTCTAAAAAAAATCTTATGTACCTACTTACGAGTCTTGGAGTAAGAATTGAATATTTTCATTTTAAAATTCTATTTTTTGTTGAATTTAAAAAAGTTGCATTATTTTGTTCAATTTGTTGAATAATTTTAAACACACAACGAATGTGTTTGAATTTTGAAATATTTTTCTGTTTTGATATTTTTATTTAGAAGCCTTTTTCCTTTTCCCCCCTTTGACTGCAGAGTGGCTTTTCACCTAATATAACCTCTCTCTCTCCCCCTCCCTCCCTCCCTTCCTCTCCCTCTCTCTCTCTCTCTTTTAAAATGTAAAATTCTGGGGCAATTTCGCGTAAGTTTTGAACAAAAGTAGCAAGCAGCAACAGTAAGATGAGTACAAGAACCTAGTTACAGGGATTTTCGACCCTCGCCTAGTACCAACCCAAGAGAAAATAAGCAAACCATGCTAATTGATTGATTGATTAACAAATCAACGGGTAAAACCCATGTATATATTTTTTTTTTCTTCTTTTTTTACAATATCATGATTCTAGGTACTACCTATAAGATACATGGTAGGTAAAATAATTTCTTAAAATGTACGATAACATTTTGGTAAATAGTAGAATAGTATAAAGTGTGCTATATGTTAATAAATAAAAAAATGTTTATACTATTCTATTATTTACCAAAATTAAATATGAATAGAAGCGTCCTCAACGGAGCATTGACCATAGTACCGAACTTCGCAGAAAATGACGAAATTGAGCAGTGTATTTTTTTCTGCGATGGATGGTCAATGGTCGCAGTTGTGGTCAAGCGTCAAGTATGTACTTACTTATGGGTATGGCATTTATTGCGCATTGCATAGTTAAAAATAGATACACGGCGCTTATACAAAATAACTTTCCCATCCTTGGCACAAGCATTGCTTGTACAGAGAAGGCTGAATGACCCTAACTTGGTCTTTGGTTATTTGGTATTGAAATTTAACATGACTCTCAATAGCAGAGAACACTTACGTGTTCAACATTACACCCTGCCAGACAGACCAAGCGGAGGAGGCAAAGTGGACGATACAAGCAATGACGAGACGGCTCCAAGACAAGGAACTGGAAGACAGGGAGGCGTTCAAGAAGAACCTAACTATGAGGTACAGAGAAGGCTGAATGACCCTAACTTGGTCTTTGGTTATTTGGTATTGAAATTTAACATGACTCAACAGGTGCTAAGCAAGGTCGAACGTGGCACACTGACAGGAGGCTTCCACACAGGGAACACTTGTGTTAAGCTACGTCGAGCGTGGCACACTGACAGGAGGCTTCCACACAGGGAACACTTGTGTTAAGCTACGTCGAGCGTGGCACACTGACAGGAGGCTTCCACACAGGGAACACTTGTGCTAAGCAAGGTCGAGCGTGGCACACTGACAGGAGGCTTCCACTCAGGGAACACTTGTGTTAAGTAACGTCGAGCGTGGCACACTGACAGGAGGCTTCCACACTGGGAACACTTGTGTTAAGTAACGCCGAGACTTTCGGAACACTCGGTACAAGTTTCCGCCCCCCCC
>NW_007377793.1:176206-183454 GCF_000475195.1 Diaphorina citri | reverse complement strand
CCCCCAGTGTTTTAAGGGTTTTTTTCCGGATTTTTTTCCCTTTTTTTTTTTTTTTTTTTTTTTTACGAATTTTGATTTTTTCTCGTAATCATATTTTTTTTTTTTATTTATTTGTAATAAATACAAATAAATAAATAAAAAAAAAATATGATTACGAGAAAAAATCAAAATTAGCTAAAATGAGCCAACCTCAGTGATACAGTGGTTAGCATCTGGAGGTTGGTGGTTCGAGTCCAAGTCAAGTCATAAAATTTATCCAGGTGTAGGTATTAGTGGGGAACAACATCAACAGTTTTTGTGATAAGCATTTAAGGCTAACATTTATTTATTCAACACATGGTCGACGCCGTCGTTCGATCATCGAATGATTTTTTTAAGAGGTTTGACAGAGGGAACTGTAACTGCTATGGTCTTATCGTCCCGAAATCGAATAGAGAAGGAAGACAGGATAGGAGAAAGCCAGCCGTTCCGAGAACGAACATTATCCGATCAGGATAAAATCCGCCCCGGGCGGGAACCGAACCCGCGGCCTAGCGTTTACAAGGCAGACGCGCTACCAACTAAGCTAACTAGGCTGGCCCTTCTATTCGTTCTAAAGAATCTAAAGATCTCAATCGTCAATGATTATGGATAGTGAGCCACCATTTATTTTAGACGTTCGAGAAATTTTACCATTTTCCGTTTTACCGTCCAAACTCATTTCGACTTTTGCTAGTTTGCTTACGTGTTTGGTGTTTCAAGTGGATAATCGTTGCTTTTTGGAGGTTATAATCTGTGTCACTTTATTTCGGACTATTTGTGGACCGAACCTCCTTATTTCTCTCAGAGTTAACTACGTGTTTTGTTCGATCGCTTGGGTAGTTTCGATTTTCGGGCAGGCTTAATCGCAACATTTTGCCTCCCTTCTTTTGAAAATCTCTCCCTCCCTTTGAATAAAAATTGCGGAAGTCTTTGTTAACTTAAGTTAGAATAACGTGATTTCTTCGATCGGGAAGTTTCGATTTTCGGGCGCGTTTCCTCAAAACATTTGCCGCCCTTCCTTTGAATAAAAATTCCGGAAGCCTTTGATGACTTAATTTTTTCAGAATTACCTGATTTCTTCGATCGGGTAGTTTCAACTTTCGGGCGCGTTTACTCAAAACATTTGCCTCCCTCCTTTTGAATTAGCCTGTCCTCTTTTCAATTTGCCTCCCTGCCTTTGAATTTGTCCTTCTCTTTTGAATAAACATTTCGAGTAATGGACAGACCAACCTCAGTGGTGTAGTGGTTAGCGGACTTCGGATCTAGAGGTTGGTGGTTCGAGTCCAAGTCGAGTCATAAAATTTAGCGTAGTACATTAAGCAGGGAACGACATTTGTGTCGAGCATTTATGCTTAACACAATTAAAATTCCTTTGACACTGGTGTCCTGTATGGTCATGAAGAAGAAGTATTAGACTTTCTGTTCTTTCTTAACACAATTAAAATTCTTTTTTAAATTACATTCAGTCCGTCCTTCCTTTATTTTTAAGGCAATGGGCAGATATCGGACGATTAAAGAAATGGGTTTAGCTGACTTAGCGAGACCCCTAGCTGCCGTCTGCGCCAGAAACGACTGTAATATCTTTCTTAACACAATTAAAATTCCTTTTTAAATTACATCCAGTCCGTCCTTCCTTTATTTTTAAGGCAATGGGCAGATATCGGACGATAAAGTGATGCTGGGGATCCTGGCTGAACTGTTCACGTTCAAGAAGATCATCAATATAGGATATGTGTTGGATGGATGGCCAGAGACGTGTGAGCTGGTCAAGGAAGCGTTTGAAAATAATGAGACCATGGCTCCAAGTAAGTTTTAATAGACCAGCCACTCGCTTGACTCGCTATCAGGTAGACCAAGCAAGCGGCCCTGATCAGGCTGGCCCTAGGGTATCTCTTCTCAAAAGCTCTGATATGTCTGAGTGAAAAAAATTAGGTTAGTTTGCATTTCCATGCCTTAATGGGGGGCACTCACACTTACACCGTCTGACGGTCTGACAGGCCCAGTTTTGACGGATCTAGATCTGTCAGACCACCGGAACGTGTACGGAGGAAAAAGCTTCCGACTTCAATCAGGTCCTCTGAGAGATCTAGAAATTGGGAGCTAGATCAGTCCCACATAGAAATTGGGAGCTAGATCAGTCCCACATAGAAATTGGGAGCTAGATCAGTCCCACATGGAAATTGGGAGCTAGATCAGTCCCACATCTACAGTCGGAGTGTTGCCGGCTTAATACATAGAAAGGTGCGTCCAAACACAGTCGACGCGACGGCCGTCTACTCATCGATCGATGTGTGTTGACGTCGATCGACGTGTGGACTCCACTGTGGACATACCTTAATAAAGCTGTAACGAAATGAAAATGAAAATACGAGATATAAGTATAGGAAAACTATAAGAATCAAGGAGCGGTTATTATCAGGACAGTATGAAAGCGGCCAGAGACGTGTGAGCTGGTCAAGGAAGCGTTTGAAAATAATGAGACCATGGCTCCAAGTAAGTTTTAATAGACCAGCCACTCGCTATCAGGTAGACAGGTAGACCAAGCAAGCGGCCCTGATCAGGCTGGCCCTAGGGTATCTCTTCTCAAAAGCTCCGATATGTCTTTTGAGTGAAAAAAATTGGGTTGGTTTGTATTTCCATGCCTTAATGGGGGGCACTCACGCTTACACCATCTGACAGGCCCAGTTTTGACGGACCTAGATCTGTCAGACCACTGGAACGTGTACGGAGGAAAAAGCTTCCGACTTCAATCAGGTCCTCTGAGAGATCTAGAAATTAGGAGCGAGATCAGTCCCACATAGAAATTGGGAGCTGGATCAGTCCCACCTAGAAATTGGGAGCTAGATCAGTCCCACATAGAAATTGGGAGCTGGATCAGTCCCACATAGAAATTGGGAGCTAGATCAGTCCCACATAGAAATTGGGAGCGAGATCAGTCCCACATCTACAGTCGGAGCGTTGCCGGCTTAATACACAGAAAGGTGTGTCCAGAGTCCAAACACAGTCGACGCGACGGCCGTCTACTTATCGATCGATGTGTATTGACGTGTGGACATACCTTAATAAAGCTGTAACGAAATGAAAATACGAGATAGAGATATATGTATAGGAAACCTATAAGAATCAAGGAGCGGTTATTATCAGGACAGTATGAAAGCTAACATTTTTTCTGACAAAGTAAAATAACGCGAAGTTCTACAAGACAGAGTGTAGCCACAAAGCTTCTTTTCAGATATCTTTATTTCTTTTCAGATATCTTTATCCGTCTCGATGTGCAAGAAGAGTTGTGCCTGCGGCGAATCTACGACCTTCCTGAGGATTATCTCAAGACTCATCCAGTCGATGAGACCATCCTGGTAGATCGGATATTCGCCTATCGGAAGAGAGAGAGAGAGAGAGAGAGAGAGAGAGAAAATCTTGAGAAAGGATGTAATAAAACTCACTCATGGGGTTTTTCTCCTAGTTTACGACGCACGGAGAAAACATTTAAGGTGTACATAAGTAAAAAGCCAAGTAGATACCACATTTGTTATTTTCTTATATAGTTAAAAGTGTTTACTTGAAATTAAAAGTACCTACTTGCATGACATGGCACTTACATACTCCTGTACCCTGTCGTCCACACTGACGAGCTACTTCGAGAGCGCGGAATTCCCGGTGCGGATATTCATTCTGGACGCCAATCAGGAGGTAGGAACTTACTTTTGTCAATGATATTCCTATAATCATATTTCAGTGTACAGCACCCCGATGTTGCTTTAAGGTTGAATAGAATATACCTTAAGCTGTGTCCACAATAGTCGATTGACGTCGACTGAAACCGTACACTAATTCGACAATATAGATTCACTCACCTCGTGGGTAGACGATCGATTGACGCGGACGACTATATGTTTGGATAATATTTCAGTGTACAGCACCCCGACGTTGCTTTAAGTTTGAATAGAATATACCTTAAGCTGTGTCCACACATAGTCGATTGATGTCGAATGAAACCGTACACTACTTCGACAATATAGATTCACTCACCTCGTCGGTCGACGATCAATCGACGCGGACGACTATGTTTGAATATAGGTACCATTACGCGTATTTTTCATGTGAAATCTGAAACAATGTCCCCTCTTCTGAAGCCAGTTCCCAACAGTGGATCAGTTCTAACCTAGTATTGTATTTATGTTCCAAGCACATATTTTTCTCTCTTCTCCTTCGTCTTCTTCTTCTTCCCCTCCTTCTTCTTCCTTTCATCCTCCTCATTCTTCTCCTCTTGCTTCTTTCTTCTCTTCTCCTCCTCCTATTTCTTTCTTCTCTTCTTCTACTCCTCCTTCTCCTTTTTCTTCTTCTAATTCCGTAGTAATTACTCCCCACGCAGATCAACTTCCACCGTCTTCGCTTCGACATCGGACCGGCACGGGACGCCAAATTCTGGATCCCGATCCTCGGCTTAGACACGTCTGAACCCGCCGAAGAGACCTCCGACCCGTCACGCGAAACCCACGGGGCGATGAGCGAAGCGGACGCCCGCCAGCTGAAACTTTCCGAGTACGCGGCGGAGGAACTCTCTCGCCGGCGAGAAGCGAGGGAGGCCGAACACCGAGTGATGGCGATCTACGCGGACCGCGCCCGGAAGTACGCCCAGCGCTACCTCATGCCGACGCTATGCCGGGGGCTCCTGGAAACGGCGGGCGCGAAGCCCGCTCGTCCGGTGGAGTTTTTAGCGGAGTACCTCTTCCGAAATAACCCGGACGGGAAGGTCCTGTCGGGCACCCAGAGGAGGAGGTTTGGCGAGGAGCATGTGTGGGTGAATGACGAGGACAGGTTTCGGCAACTGCAGGAGATGGTGGAGAAGAAGGCGATGTATCATCCGACCATGTATTGAGTGCGTCTCACGAACACATTGAAGGTAAAGAATGAGATAATCGAGGCACTGTAAGAGGCAGGGAATGTTTGGATGGGATGACAAAAGATGTGGGTCTGTCATGACGAAAGATGGGTAACACTGTAAACCACGGCGATGTATCATCCGACCATGTATTGAGTGCGTCTCACGAACACATTGAAGGTAAAGGATGAGATAATCGAGACACTGTAAGAGGCAGGAAATGTTTGGATGGGATGACAAAAGGTGTGGGTCTGTCATGACAAAAGATGGGTAACACTGTAAAGCAGGGTCCACAATTATGTTGGAAATATCGTTCCAACATTATCGTCCAACGTTTCCCACATGGGTGTTTACCCTGGTTAAGACCAAAGATTTATGGGAACACTGTAAAGGCTTGTTCCCACTTGTGAGTTCCATCCAATTTTTCCCTGAATGGCCTGAATGTAGGTAATGTAAATTGAATGGGAATGTCCCCCGACACGATTTCTTTCCGAACGACAAATTGGAACGGGCCCACTTTCGACGGCGAAACCCTCACGAGAACTTCAAGAAGATATACCGGGCTGAGAACGAGACGCTCAATTGCGGACAGAAGTACAAGAAGAAGCTGAAGACGTTGGTGATTAACACAGGTGAGCCAAACTCGGTGGTCTAGTAGTTATGACGGTGGATTTTCAATCTGGATGATGGTGGTTAAAGTCTTACACCCATATTTATGAACAAAATGCTGGCTCTTAAGTTCGTGCTAAGCATAGTCTCAAGGCATTTGATTGGACAATTTTGACTTGAGACTGATCTAAGAACGATCATTCTTGTTCATAAATACGAGTGTAAGGCATGTCATGAAATTTAGAATAGAATAGAATAGAATATACCTTGTTTATTCTGCTCAAATGAGACTAAAAAGTCCCTTTACCCTAGCAGTTTTAACAAGATCTCGTGTATTTTATGGGTTTAACCGATGTATCATCCGACCATGTATTGAGTGCGTCTCACGAACACATTGAAGGTAAAGGATGAGATAATCGAGACACTGTAAGAGGCAGGGAATGTTTGGATGGGATGACAAAAGATGTGGGTCTGTCATGACAAAAGATGGGTAACACTGTAAAGCAGGGTCCACCTCCACAATTATGTTGGAAATATCGTTCCAACATTATCGTCCAACGTTTCCCACATGAGTGTTCACCCTGGTTAAGACCAAAGATTCTTGAGACACTGTAAGAGGCAGGGAATGTTTGGATGGGATGACAAAAGATGTGGGTCTGTCATGACAAAAGATGGGTAACACTGTAAAGATGGGTAACACTGTCCACCTCCACAATTATGTTGGAAATATCGTTCCAACATTATCGTCCAACGTTTCCCACACGAGTGTTCACCCTGGTTAAGACCAAAGATTTATGGGAACACTGTAAAGGCTTGTTCCCACTTGTGAGTTCCATCCAATTTTTCCCTGAATGGCCTGAATGTCGGTAATATAAATTGAATGGGAATGTCCCCACTTACACCCGACACGATTTCTTTCCGAACGACAAATGGGAATGGGCCTAGGACTATACCATATCCCTGTCCAATCTCCACACCAACAGAACCACCCAGTATATGAAACGAAAGTCTTTACAACACCCACACTGTATTTTTTTCGTCACCCTGTATTTTTTTGACTTTTTTTTGCATATTATTATTGAGTTAACGCAAAGTTTTGTATGTTCTGATTTTTTCTCTCTTCTCAAGACTTTCTTCTTCAAATTTATTAAAGCTCTTCATTAAATTAAACCCTTTCTTCTTCTTCTTCGTCTTATACTTCTTCCTCCTCCTCTTCTTCACCTCCTCCCCCTCTGTATGTTCTGATTTTTTCTCTCTTCTCAAGACTTTCTTCTTCAAATTTAATAAAGCTCTTCATTAAATTAAACCCTTTCTTCTTCTTCGTCTTCTTCTTCTTCCTCCTCCTCATCCTCATCCTCTTTCTTCTTCTACTATCTATGTACTTCTTCCTCCTTTTTCTTCTCGTTATTCTTATTCTCCTCTTTCTACTTCTTCTCCTCCTCCTCCTCTTTCTTCGATATGTGTGAGAGAGAGAGAGAGAGAGAGAGGGGGAGAGAGAGAGGGAGGGAGAGAGAGAGAAAAAGGGAAAATGGAGGAGAGGTGAACGAAAGAGAGATTGTGTATGTGTGTGTGTGTGAGAGAGAGAGGGAGAGAAATGGAGGAGAGAGAGAGAGGAAGATAAAACGAGAGAGGAAAAAGAGGGAGGAGGAGGGAGTGGGAAAGAGACAGAAATAAAAGGTGATCGAAAGAGAGAGGGAGATAGAATGAGAGGGAGAGAGAGAGAGAACGAAAGAGCA
>NW_007377793.1:82719-170883 GCF_000475195.1 Diaphorina citri | reverse complement strand
CTTCTTCTATGTTCTTCATAATAGGCGGAGGCGAAGAAAACGTGGAGTCGTACGAACAGCTGATGGGGAATATGGAGCGAAGGAAAATGGAGGAGGAGGACGGCGAGAACGATCAAGAAGAGTTTGGAGACTACGACGAGGACCCGTTTGCTTTCCTCGCCGAAGAAGACGACGACGACCAATCGGAGGAAGAGATTGAGAAAGTCGGCGGACTATTCCCGGTGGAACGTTCCGATACGGATCTGAGAAACCTCCTGAGGTCTGACCACATCGGGGACGTTGATCTGCGGAAGCTGAAGCCGGAAGAGTACATGGAGCTGTTGGATATCACCAGCGAGGACGCCAAGGTCAGATTCCTCAAGTCCATCCTAAGCAAGAAACTGTGCACACACTACAACTTGCACTATCTGACGCCAGAGACGATCGTGCAGCTCTACAGAGACCTGCTGACCGGACGGGAACGCGATTTGAAGGCGAAGATGAAGGAGAGAAGTCTGGACGAAGCGACACGGGAGGGGGAGAACCAAGAGGAGGAATCTGAGAATGTGGACGGAGAAGAGTTGAAGAATGTGCAGAAGAAACTGGTGGATTTGAAACACACCTTGTACGAAGGTAATGGACAGACCAACCTCAGTAGTGTAGTGGTTAGTGGACTTCGGATCTAGAGGTTGGTGGTTCGAGTCCAAGTCAAGCCATAAAATTTAGCGTAGTGCATGAAGCAGGGAACGACATTAATTTGTGTCGAGCATTTATGCTTAGCACAATTAAAATTCCTTTGACACTGGTGTCCTGTATGGTCATGAAGAAGAAGAAGTATTAGATTTTCTGTTCTTTCTTAATGAAAACTGAAGTACATTTTTTTACTGTAAAAAAAATACGCACTTACCCGAGATATTACCTCCACGAGCACAAATGACTCTCTGCTGACTGAATCTGGTACTGATTCTGTAAATACACCTTTGACGTTCAGTGCTCTCTGGTGGAGAGTATACGAGGTACAGAAGCGATCTATCTATTAGTGAATAGAGCGTAAAAAATACTATCCAAAAATGCAACAGTTCGACAAAGCGTTATCTGACAATTAACCCTCGGCAGTTGTAAGCAAGCGAAATTGTGAAAACTCCTTTCTGTGTTTAACCTAACCCTATAGTAACACTGGTCACTGCTCTAATTGTGAAAACTTCTTTCTGTGTTTAACTTAACCCTATGGAGACACAGAAAGCGGCTCCACGTGCCGTCCCTGGAAACGATCTAATACCAAATATTAAATCGGCTAATATTTCTACCACCAGATATGCATCAAGCAACCTAACCCTATAACAACAATGGTCACTGCTCATTTGTAACAGCTCCTTTTTGTAGCAACTTTCCATTGACTTCTGCTTCTGAACAAATACCCACCTGATCGATGCCCGGTCCTTTCTGTGTTTAACCTAACCCTGTAATAACACTGGTCACTGCTCATTAGAGACAGCTCCTTTTTGTAGCAATTTTCCATTGACGTGACTTCTGAACAAATACCCACCTGATCGATCCCCGGGCCTGGCAGAATAAATGAGAGCTCCTTCTTGATACGCATGACAGCGCCTGTCCCCAGGGTGCTGATGACCTGACATATCTCTTCTAACGTCAGGCACTTCCTCTCCATGACGAAAATCAGGGGCAGTTTGATGAAAGGTGACTTTCGGATGATCTTATAGAGGGTTTCGTTCAGTGTATCAATGTGTATGAGGGGAATGAGGTTGTCACCGTTGTCAAACATGGGGGTGTCGGTCTCACATCGCCAAGTGTGGACGAAAAGAAAGTCCAATACCTCTTCTTCATGTCCGTACAGGACACCTGTAATGGTAATAAGTTTACCTTATTGGAGATAATTAACATAAATCACAATTGATAGAGCAAAAAATAAGTACAAGTATTAAATGTAGGTATAATAAATAGTCGTTCTTTTTGCTTGTTCGTTGAGGTTAGCTCACCTGTTTTCATTGTGTTAAGTATAAATGCTCGCCAAAATTGTCGTTCCCCGCATAGTATACTACGCTATAACTTCATAACTTGACGTGGACTTGAACCACCAGATTCAAAATCCCACCATGCGAACCACTAAACCATTGAGGTTAGCTCACCTGTTTTCATTGTGTTAAGTATAAATGCTCGTCACAAATGTCGTTCCCCGCTTTAGTATACTACGCTAAATTTCATGACGTGACTTGGACTTGAACCACCAACCTCCAGATTTAAAATCCACCGTGCTAACCACTACACCCCTTCTTCCCCTTTCTTTTTACTTACCTATAGTTACTACTACTTTTCTTTTTTGAAACCTCTTTTATTATTTATTTACCATTAGAATATATTTTTTTCTTTTTTTTATATAATTAAACAAGGTCTTTTGTAAACATTATGTATTGTATCAAGTTGTTAAACCCATAAAATACACGAGACCTTGTTAAAACTGCTAGGGTAAAGGGACTTTTTAGTCTCATTTGAGCAGGATAAACAAGGTATATTCTATTCTATTCTAAATTTCATGACATGCCTTAGAGTTAGACAACCTCCAGATTCAAAATCCGCCGTGCTAACCACTGCACCCCTTCTTCCCCCTTCTTTTTACTTACCTATAGTTACTACTATTTTTCTTAAAAAAAAAACCTCTTTTGTTATTTATTTACCATTAGAACATTTTTTTCTTTTTTTATATAATTAAACAAGGTCTTTTGTAAACATTATGTTTGTATTGTATCAAGTTGCTAAACCCATAAAATGCACGAGACCTTGTTAAAACTACTAGGGAAAGGGACTTTTTAGTCTCACTTGAGCAGGATAAACTATTCTATTCTGAATTTCATGACGTGCCTTAGACTTTAACTACCATCATACAGATTGAAAATCCACCGTCATAACTACTAGACCACCGAGGTTGGCTCACCTGTGTTAATCACCAACGTCTTCAGCTTTAACATTATGTATTGTATCAAGTTGTTAAACCCATAAAATACACGAGACCTTGTTAAAACTGCTAGGGTAAAGGGACTTTTTAGTCTCACTTGAGCAGACTAAACAAGGTATATTCTACTCTATTCTATTTTAAATTTCAT
This sequence comes from Diaphorina citri, assembly GCF_000475195.1. Lineage (NCBI taxonomy): Eukaryota > Metazoa > Arthropoda > Insecta > Hemiptera > Psyllidae > Diaphorina > Diaphorina citri. The sequence continues at coordinate 167,785 of NW_007377793.1, read as the reverse complement.
GACATGCCTTAGATTTTAACCACCATCATCCAGATTGAAAATCCACCGTCATAACTACTAGACCACCGAGGTTGGCTCACCTGTGTTAATCACCAACGTCTTCAGCTTCTTCTTGTACTTCTGTCCGCAGTTGAGCGTCTCGTTCTCAGCCCGGTATATCTTCTTGAAGTTCTCGTGAGGGTTTCGCCGTCGAAAGTCATCCTCTATGAACGCCATCTCTGAGAGGTCCGTGGATCCTTCCGTCTCCAGAGGAATAGTATTCGCCCACGTCAGCATGGGTGAGAGGAGGAGGAATGTTCTCATAGTTAGGTTCTTCTTGAAGGCCTCCCTGTCTTCCAGTTCCTTGTCTTGGAGCCGTCTCGTCATCGCTTGTATCGTCCACTTTGCCTCCTCCGCTTGGTCTGTCTGGCAGGGTGTAACGTTGAACACGACTGTCCCACAGGTCATCATGAGGTCAAGGAATCTCTCACGGTTCTCACTCATGCCGGGAACAACTCTCGTCATCGCTTGTATCGTCCACTTTGCCTCCTCCGCTTGGTCTGTCTGGCAGGGTGTAATGTTGAACACGACTGTCCCACAGGTCATCATGAGGTCAAGGAATCTCTCACGGTTCTCACTCATGCCGGGAACAATATGAACGTTCTCCAGGTACTTGAACTGCTCGCTTTCTTTCTCATCCGGCGACAGGCTCCTCTGCAGCGTGCCGAAAATCTCGAAAGGTTTGTGTGTCTTCGAGTACTTCAACTTCCTCTGCACCGCTTTCAGTCGTCGCTGCTCAAGTCTCTCCATCCGCTTCTGCAGACGTTTCCGATGTCTTTTGCTCAGGATGGACTTGAGGAATCTGACCTTGGCGTCCTCGCTGGTGATATCCAACAGCTCCATGTACTCCTCCGGCTTCAGCTTTCGCAGATCAACGTCCCCGATGTGGTCAGACCTCAGGAGGTTTCTCAGATCCGTATCGGACCGTTCCACCGGGAATAGTCCGCCGACTTTCTCAATCTCTTCCTCCGATTGGTCGTCGTCGTCTTCTTCGGCGAGGAAAGCAAACGGGTCCTCGTCGTAGTCTCCAAACTCTTCTTGATCGTTCTCGCCGTCCTCCTCCTCCATTTTCCTTCGCTCCATATTCCCCATCAGCTGTTCGTACGACTCCACATTTTCTTCGCCTCCGCCTATTATGAAGAACATAGAAGAAGAAGAAGACCAGGAAGAAGAATAAGAAGACCAAGAAGAAGGGGATGACGAAGAAGGAGAAGAAGAAGGAGATGAAGAAGAAGAAGGAGAAGAAGACGAAGAAGAATAAGAAGGAGGTGACGAAGAAGAATAATAAGAAGGAGATGAAGAAGAACGAGAAGAAGAAGATGAAGAAGAAGAAGATGAAGAAGAAGAAGACGAAGAAGAACACACCTTACGAAATTAGAAGTATGTTGGAATATTGTGTATGTGTGTATGCCGTATGTATTGTGTACAACAATACATACGGCAAAACAACAATAAAATACCAAGTTCCAAATTCTTAAATGAACTACAGAATGAATTAAATGTCCAAGCCGAGGATCGGGATCCAGAATTTGGCGTCCCGCGCCGGTCCGATGTCGAAACGAAGACGGTGGAAGTTGATCTGCGTGGGGAGTGATTACTACGGAATTAGAAGAAGAAAAAGGAGAAGGAGGAGTAGAAGAAGAGAACGAAGAAATAGGAGGAGGAGAAGAAAGAACCGATAGGAGAAGAATGAGGAGGATGAAAGGAAGAAGAAGGAGGGGAAGAAGGAGAAGAGAGAAAAATATGTGCTTGGAACATAAATATACTAAGTTAGAACTGATCCACTGTTGGGAACTGGCTTCAGAAGAGGGGACATTGTTTCAGATTTCACATGAAAAATACGCGTAATAGTACCTATATCCAAACATAGTCATCCGCGTCGATTGATCGTCGACCGTCGAGGTGAGTGAATCTATATTGTCGAAGTAGTGTACGGTTTCAGTCGACATCAATCGACTATGTGTGGACACAGCTTAAGGTATATTCTATTCAAACTTAAAGCAACGTCGGGGTGCTGTACACTGAAATATGATTATAGGAATATCATTGACGGTTCTTCTTTGAGCTTTTTCTTTACTTTTTTCTTGACCATTTGCATGTTTGTTTCATTGATGAATTCTTCGCAGTATTGGTTGAGAAGATGAAGAAGAAGAAGAAGAATAAGAAGGAGATGAAGAAGAAGAATAAGAAGGAGATGAAGAAGAAGAATAAGAAGGAGAAGAAGAAGAATAAGAAGGAGAAGAAGAAGGAGGAGAAGAAGAAGAACACACCTTACGAAATTAGAAGTACACAATATTCCAACATACAACAATACATACGGCAAAACAACAATAAAATACCAAGTTCCCTAAATTCTTAAATGAACTACAGAATGAATTAAGAGAAATTTAGAACAAAAATACAATGAAAATATAACGAACTTCAAAAATGTTTCCTGGAAAATAATTAATGAAATATGATTATGACTAGAAACAGCGAAAACAGGAGTAAGAATTGTAAATAACAAAAAGAAAAAACAAGACTAACAAGAAGAGAGAAGATAGAAAGAAGACATATCAATACAACAAGAGAAAACAAAGAAGAAACTAAATTTACAAAATACCTAATCTAACATTAAGAGTTCCTGAAAAGTACTCGTACTGTACTTAAAAAGGAACAAAATGATTACCATAGAAAACAATAAACATTATAATATTATTACACCTTGATTTAAAGATTAAAAATTATTTCTCTATTCCCCCGAGTAAATGGATATTATTATTATTACCTTCGATTTCTTCCTCTTCAGAAACTTCTTCCTCTTCAACTTCGTCCGAGCTTTCCGGCTCTTCGGAGCTGCTAGGTTCGCCGTCAGGTCGTGGGAAGCTGTACACCTGGCTTGCCAAATATCTGACGAAGTGGCGGCCGAAGAAGGTATCCACCTGGGGGAGTACGTAAAGTTCCAGTTTCACTTAAATGCTCATGAAAAAACTTCTATCTAAGAGAAGATACTTCAATCTAAGAGAAGTATCTTCTATCTAAGAGAAGATATTTCTATCTAAGAGGTGGAAGCCTCCTGTCAGTGTGCCACGCTCGACCTTGCTTAGCACAAGTGTTCTCTGCTGTTGAGTCATGTTAAATTTCAATACCAAATAACCAAACACCAAGTGAGGGTCATTCAGCCTTCTCTGTAAAAGCAATGCTTGTGCCAAGGATGGGAAAGTTATTTTGTATAAGCGCCGTGTATCTATTTTTAACTATGCAATGCACAATAAATGTCATACTCGTAAGTATCTACATACTTGACCACAACTGCGACCATTGACCATAATGACCATCCATCGCAGAAAAAATACACCATACTATGGTCAATGCTCCGTTGAGGACGCTTCTATTCATATTTAAATGTTTATACTATTCTACTATTTACCAATATACCAATATTGTTATCGTACATTTTAAGAAATTATGAGTTTGGCAACACCGCCCAAGTGATAAAGATCAAGAATTTACAGCTCCTATTTAAAGTGATTTTTTAATAGAACAAAACGAATAAATAAGTTTTTAAAGTGTATAGTGGTGTTTGTGAACATCTGAGGAAGAGATAACTGTAAAAATCATCACGAAAACCGAAGAATAAGGTAGGAAATTTGCCTTTTAAAAACTATGGAACCCAAGTAGAAATAATTCACTGTAAGCAAAGCAGAGAGCCCTAGCCACAGATAATACATTGGCGTATCTGAGTACCTACCTACTCCATCTTGATTATCAGTGTTATTGATAGCACTGATTAGATATCAGAACCGTTACACGCACTAACAAGATTGAAAATAAGATAGTTCATAACTGATATCACTAGAGTGCAGTGCTAAAGTTCTCCGTTTAGTTCGGAAACTATTCAAGGTTCAATAGACTCCCACCAGGCGCTACAGTAGAGGAACTACAGAGTTGCCAGATCAGATTTGGTAATTGGGGACACCCCTTCGTTCATAATCATTAGGTACTCTCTGCCTCTACATTCTATCGCGGGATACATGATTTGTATGAACGCCGGGCAACTATACTGTGTATGCAACGTGCAATAATTGCACTTATACCTCCCTCATACCAATAGAAACTGACGACAGAGTACGTCATAATGGATAGGACCGATGAGATTATTAACACCATGAATGGTTTAGTCCAGCAAATAAGCAGCCTTTCTACACAGATGACAACAATGCAGACCTCTGTGTCGTCCTTGAGAGAGCATATCACAGCGAGACAGGACCGACAAGAAACACAAATCAAAAGTCACACAAAGCAGTTGAAGACAATCTTCAATAAAGATACAAAAAGAAACCTAGTGATTTTTGGTTGGGGAGAAACTGCAAAACTATCGTTCAAGCTTATTAAAGAAAGGGTGTATGAGTTATTTACCTCAGACTTGCAGATCCCCGGAGTTAGAATTTATGATATATACTATTTACCAAAATGTTATCGTACATTTTAAGAAATTATTTTACCTACCATGTATCTTATAGGTAGTACCTAATCATAATTTTGTAAAAAAAAGAAAAAAAAAATATACATGGGTTTTACCCGTTGATTTGTTAATCAATCAATCAATTAGCATGGTTTGCTTATTTTCTCTTTACTAGGCGAGGGTCGAAAATCCCTGTAGATTTATTTATTTATTTAAGAAATTATTTTACCTACCATGTATCTTATAGGTAGTACCTAATCATAATATTGTAAAAAAAAGAAGAAAAAAAAAAGTATATACATGGGTTTTACCCGTTGATTTGTTAATCAATCAATCAATTAGCATGGTTTGCTTATTTTCTCTTGGGTCGGTACTAGGCGAGGGTCGAAAATCCCTGTAACTAGGTTCTTGTACTCTTCTTACTGTTGCTGCTTGCTACTTTTGTTAAAAACTTACGCGAAATTGCCCCAGAATTTTACATTTTAAAAGAGAGAGAGAGAGAGGGAGGAACGGAGGGAGGGGGAGAGAGAGAGCTTTATTCTTTACATTGAAATATAATTTTAAGGATTCTCTCTTGTTCGCACTTTCTTTCTTGTTATCTCTCTCTCTCTCTGTCTCTCTCTCTCTGGGGGGAGGGCATTTTTTTGGAAACCCCCCCCAGTTAAAAAAAACAAAAAAAAAAAAAAAAAAAAAAAAAAAAAAAACATGCTTCTATCTAAGAGAAGATACTTCTATCTAAGAGAAGATACTTCTATCTAAGATAAGATACTTCTGCAATGTGAAAAAAGTGACCAAAAACTGAAGAAAAGGTCTTTTTATCAATACTTTTCATCAATAATAAGGTCTTCTTTTCAAGTTTGAACATTTAACTGAACCTGTGGACCTTCACCCACCTGGTTGACAAAGATGCGATGGGGAACGACGTCTATTCCGGACGGCATCTCATCAACTTCCTCCGGTTGGAACGTGCCAGCCAGTTGCTCGGCGCGGGAGAACCCAAACAGTTTGTCCAAATCCACATCCTCCGGGGCTGTGGCGAAGTGGACTTTGATTTCGGAGCCGCGAGAGACGTGAGAGAGCGCTTGGTTGACGTCGGGGGGGATGTAGAATTCAGAGCCGTATTCGGAGATTTCGCCTTCCTCTCCCATCTCACTGTGCGGACCGACTGATAGCTTGGAGTGGTGTTTTAGTGAATGCTCCATTGTGGACGCTCAGGACGTCAACGAAGATTTTCGAAATTTTTATTCAAAAGAGAAGGACAAATTCAAAGGCAGGGAGGCAACTTCAAAAGAAGGGAGGCAAATATTTTGAGTAAACGCGCCCGAAAGTTGAAACTACCCGATCGAAGAAATCACGTAATTCTAAAAAATTAAGTCCACAAAGACTTTCGAAAATTTTATTCAAAGGAAGGGCGGCAAATGTTTTGAGGAAACGCGCCCGAAAATCGAAACTACCCGATCGAAGAAATCACGTTATTCTAACTTGAGTTAACAAAGACTTCCGCAATTTTTATTCAAAGGAAGGAAGACAAATTTAAAAGAAGGGAGGCAAATGTTGCGAGTAAGCCTGCCCGAAAATCGAAACTACCCGATCGATCGAAGAAAACACGTAGTTAATTCTGAGAGAAATAAGGGGGTTCGGTTCACAAGTAGTTTGAAATAAAGTGACACAGATTATAACCTCCAAAAAGCAGCGATTATCCACTTGAAACACCAAACACGTAAGCAAACTAGCGAAAGTCGAAATGAGTTTGGACGGTAAAACGGAAAATGTTAAAATTTCTCGAACGTCTAAAATAAATGGTGGCTCACTATCCATAATCATTGACGATTTAGAACGAATAGAAGGGTCCAGCCTAGTTAGCTTAGTTGGTAGCGCGTCTGCCTTGTAAGCGCTAGGCCGCGGGTTCGGTTCCCGCCCGGGGCGGATTTTATCCTGATGGGATAATGTTCGTTCTCGGAACGGCTGGCTTTCTCCTATCCTGTCTTCCTTCTCTATTCAATTTCGGGACGATAAGACCTTAGCAGTTACAGTTCCCTCTGTCAAACCTCTTAAAAAAATAATAATAATAAATAATACCAGGGAGAATTGGAGATTCATTCCTGACAAGATAGAAAACCAACCCAACCGCCTTAACACTCAACTAAAATAAAATAACAACAATCATAAAAATAAAAAGTTTCTTTTGAGAAACATTTTTGACAGCATTGTCGCATTTCAAACTTTTTTTATTTAGATTTTTTTACCCTTCCCATCTCCTTCTCTCCCTCTCTCTCACTCTACTGGGTATCTCTTTTTCTCTTTCCCCTACACCTAAACCTCTGAGTGGGCTTTCTGTGTACGAATTTCGAAGCAACCTCCGTGGTCGAGTGGGTCATTGGATATCACACTGAACTTTCGTTTTTTCGGCTCTGTGTTTGGAGTTCGGGGTGCACTCAGCCTCGTGAAGACAATCGGGTAGCTACTTTAATCGAGTAGCGACCAGTGGCGACATTACCCACTAGTGTGAAAAGATTGGTGACATTAATTTATTTAAGTAGGTACTAGCTGAATTCCGGAGTGAAGCGACGGATCTTTTATAGTATAAGCTCTTTCAATCTTTTATAGTATAAGATGAGAGAGAGAGAGAGAGAAGTAACTACTTTAATCGAGTAGCGACTAGTAGCGGCATTACCAGTGTAAAACGATGATACGAGTAGATGAAAATTCATAGTAAATGAGACACTTAGTAATGCTGTGATACCTGCAAAAGTTGTGAAAAAGCTCTCAGCTTTACCACAAAGATTCATGGTTTGATTTGATAGTTTTATATCAGTCTTCACCTCTTTTTCCCCCAGGTAATATTCAACACAGCCGAAGAGCTGCTACGGAGCGCCAATCAAAACTCTCGTCTCTCCCTGCATCGCACCCAGGCTGGCTGGCTTCTCATTGGTGCCATTATAACCCTAGGTGAGTCAGCTCCCATGGTGTAGTGGTCACTGCGCTCGCCTTGCACGCGGGAGACCCGGGTTCGATTCTCAGTGGAGTCAAAAATATTGTTTTTTTTTTATCGTATGTTATTTGTTATTTATTATACATCAATAAATTCAGCACAGAGATAATAAAGCAAAATATAAAATAAAACAATATTAAAAAATTAAGTACAAATAACATAGAAATGAATTGTATAATGCAAATGATTGATTCCGTAACTGGCTGTTGCGGGGCCCACTCAGCTTCGTGAGGAAAATGAGTATGTATAAAATAAATGCACATGGCGACCGGTGCCAGCATGGTAGGTAAACATTGGATGCTGCAGTGAGCAGCAAAGTTCTGATATAATAACACAAAGAAACAGCATTTATTTTATTACATACATACATATCCTAAGTCGTTCTGTTTATGACAGGTCGACTATTTACAAAACCTCGCCACCATAATATCGATCTCTAAAAGTCTGGTTGGTTTCTATGAGACTAGGGTCCTGATTTTTCTTTCCAATATCTTCGTTCATATGGTAGGTAAACATTGGATGCTGCAGTGAGCAGCAAAGTTCTGATATAATAACACAAAGAAACAGCATTTATTTTATTACATACATATATATCCCAAGTCGTTCTGTTTATGGCAGGTCGACTATTTACAAAACCTCGCCACCATAATCGATCTCTAAAAGTCTGGTTGTTTTCTATGAGACTAGGGTCCTGATTTCTCTTTCCAATATCTTTGTTAATCATATCTTACCATCTTATCTTATTCTTCCATCTTATTTATTAATTTATTATATTATTATTTTAACCCTAGGTGTCCCCGTGGTGAGAAAGCTCATGCCACGAATGTTGCTGCTGTGGCGAAACTCGTTCCCGCAGTCGAAAGAGAAGCTGGATTCGGAGAAAGAACGAGGAGAAGCGTTTACTTGGCAGGTAGGTTTCGTTCTCGGAACGCCTGGCGTTCTCCTATCCCGTCTTCTTTTTCACTTTCGGGAGGATATGACCTTCGTAGATTCGTTTAAGATTAACCCATCTTTTTTGTGGGGAGTTACCCCTACACCTAAGCCTCAGAGTGGGCTTTTTTGTGTAAGGACCCAAGTAGTTGCAGTCCCCTCTATCAAACTCTACAAAAAAGAGCTCATTTTCTAACTTGTGTCTTCCCGCCTATCCCCCAGGTTACTCTGGAAGGCAGAGCTGGCGCATTGTCAGCCATGTACAGCTTTGCTTACCACTGTCCTGAGCTACTGACTCCGGACCACACTAGAAGACTGCTAGTTCCCATATCCAAGGCGATTGAAATGATGGCTTCGTAAGTATTTCCTAGGGTTTGTATCTAAGAAAAAGCGTCAGGCATCAATCCAGCCCGAATTGGGCCTCGAAATCTGAACGGCAAAATTTACGGTTCAGCTTTTATTCCGGACCAAAGTTTTGCTATTTAGGGCCACACTGGGAAAAAGCTCAAAAGGAATAAGCGGTTCTCAGGACTTTGCCTTTAACCACTTTGCTTAGACAGGGAAAAAGCTCAAAATTAATATTTAATAGGAAAAGGCTAGAAAGGAGAAGAGGTCTTGAGGCTTATATCTTTTGGACAAACTAATGGTGTGTGGTAGACCATAAGTTATTAATTTAACTTTTATAATTTCTTCATATTTCAGCATTGGATCAGTATTGAAAACGTACGGACAAAATTTGAAAGCTCCAGCGGCCATGGTTAGACTGAGATTATACGAAACTCTCTCCCTGCTATCTAGTCAATGTTTTGAAGATAAGTATCTATTCTTTTCTGTTATAATATTCCTATTCTTTTGCATCCATCCATGTCTCCACATAACATGAAAAATATGCTTTCTTCCTTTGTCGAATTGAAATCTGTCTACTTCATTATGTATGGAAGTAGCCAGAGGTCCTCACGGAAAATTGATCATAATTCGAAATCGGTTTAGATTTCGGCAAAATTCTCTCTTAGTGCATAGGTTTTTGACTTTTAAACTTGACATTTGCTGGTGGGTGAATTAATATTGAATTTTATACCGCTCGCACAGTGTCAATGCCTACTATCAAAATTTAAATCAAATAACAGAGCCTTTTCACAACTTTTGTGGATATTACAGCATTACCAAGTGCCTTCTTTGCCATCAAGTTCCATGTATCAGTAATCTTTTACACTGGTAATATTTTGTGTCAATACGTATTTTCCTCTATTTTCAGCTGCAGACAGTTAACAGTGTAGCAGGATCGGGAGCGTTGGAGCACGATATCTGTTGTCTGTATAGAGCTTTGCCTGAGGTGAGTATCTAAGTATTGAGTATATTAATAGATATGAAAATTAGGTTCACGGAGGATAGATATATCACTATAATCTGGCCTAAAAGAGGTTTGAATTCTTTTCTTTTTCATTAAAATGTGTTCTAAGAGAATAATTTGTTTAAAATTTTCTGCACTAAATATGTAGTAAAGGGACTTTTCAGTCTCATTCTGGCAGTATAAACGGGGTATATTCTATTCTATTCCAGGGTGAAACTATTCCGGGCCCCCTCCCACTGGGCATCGCAGTTGTCGACGCCTCCGTGGTCCTCTTCGGCTCCCTCTTCCCGAAACTATTCTAGAACATAGCTTTGCTATCAAAGACAAACAGGTTGGTAGACCAAGTGGTGGAATTCTGATTATATCAAAGAAAAACACTATCACAAGAATAATAGAGAAGACAGAATACTGGATAATCGTCAAATACACATTGGATAATCTAAAAGATTTGACTCTGGGAATATTCTACTTTAAACCAAGCCTAGACGATGCAGTGGTGATGGAATTGATAGAAGATGCTCTAGGAAGTGTTAGAATGGAAGAAAAACTCTTAATGTGTGGAGACTTCAACGCAAGAATATCCGATTTGAACTTTGTGGAAGAAGAAATACTTATCGGAACAGCACTCAATGAAGAGCGATTTTCGGTTTTCGTTTATTTTCGAGTTTCGCGAAGTGCGTATCGCACATACAGTGCTCCCCTTCGTACCTATCGCTGTTTTATCGAGAGAGTAAATTATCTCCTGGGGAGGTCGTTTTTGTTTTGTGTGTTAAACTGGTAGACTGTTTGTCTTCTTTATTTTGTGCATTGAAATATTTCTCTTTCTGTTTTGTTTCCGAGAATTCCGAGTTTACTTGTTTGTGTTGACCCCGAGTAGGATAAATGGAGATATTCCGGCTCAATTTACTTTTGTTGATACATCGGGAGTAAGCGTTGTGGACTTAGTGTGGGTGTCGATTGAAGCAGCAGTAGATATTAAGGAAATGAGAGTAACAGACACGCCACTCCACTCAGACCACCTCCCACTCCGGATTCAACTTGGTGAAGAAGCTCAGGATATGTCAGATACTATTCAGAATCTACTTAGTGTGGGTGTCGATTGAAGCAGCAGTAGATATTAAGGAAATGAGAGTAACAGACACGCCACTCCACTCAGACCACCTCCCACTCTGGATTCAACTTGGTGAAGAAGCTCAGGATATGTCAGATACTATTCAGAATCTACAATTAAAAGAAGTTGAAATCTACTCCTGGAATGAAGAAAAAAAGAAGACTTTTATGAAGGAAATTGAGAGAAATAGAACCGATAACACCAGTTATTACGATTTGAGACAAGCTGTACACAAAGTATCAAAAAAACTTGGCCTGGTTAGAATAAAGAAACTTGGTAACAGACATACAAAAATAAATAAAGACAAAAAATGGTTTAATAAGAAATGCAAAGACCTGAAACTTAAAATGAGGAATGAATACAGAAAGTGGAAAAGAGGTGAAAATGAAAACATAAGACTTTATCTTGAATCAAAAAAGAGTTATAAAGAGACAGTTAAACAAGAAGAAAGCGTCTAGCTGTGGGACTATAAACAGGGAGGAGAACAGCTAACCCTAACCAGCCTAGCTAGCTGGAACTTTTCAAATTGCTCTCTCTCTGCTTTTAAAGAACGTTAAACAAGAAGAAAAGTTACACTTTCAAAACTTGCAAAAGCTATTAAAAAATGTAAAACATACGAGAGACTTCTGGAATGCAATTAGACAATTTAGAGGGAAAAGATCCCCAAAAGAAAACAATATTTCCCTCGGAGAATGGGAGCATTATCTGCTTGACCTATTTGATCAAAACATAGAGTGGGACTTCCCTGGTAATTTCCAGGATGCGCGGTGTAAAACTCTGGATGCAAAAGTATCTATGGATGAGCTCCATGAAGCTATCTTAAAAATGAAGAGTGGTAAAAGCCCTGGACCAGATGGCATACTCAGTGAGCAACTGAAGAATCTTAGTATTTACTGGCTTAATGAACTACGCATATTATTTGATGACATTATGGAAAACAATAATGTGCCACAGAGCTTAGCAAAGCTAGACATGGTTATGATATTTAAAAAAGGCGATAAAAATCTACCCGAAAATTATCGCAGTATCGCACTATTAAATAACATATTTAAAATATTCACGCACATCCTGGCTGATAGAATTTATACCTGGGCTGAGGAGAACAGCGTGATAAATGAGGGGCAGATGGGGTTCCGAAGAAAGAGAGGCTGTGTGGATGGGATATTCGTATTGTCTTCTATAGTTCATCTGCGCATGAGATCCATGAACAGAATGGTTTATGCTGTGTTTATAGATTTCCAGAGAGCTTTCTCATCTGTTCCACACGATAAAATGTGGAAAGCCCTGTTTAAGCTTGGTCTTAGTGGTAACATCATCCGCACCATCGCCACCCTGTATTTGAACACCAGGGCCAGAGTCAGAACACAGAATGGAGAACACACAAAAGAGGTGAAAATAACACGGGGACTGTTGGAAGGAGATCCTTTATCCGCACTGCTGTTTATATTATACATAACTGATATGGAAGACTTCCTCAGAGAAAGAGGGATAAGAGGAGTAAGTGTTAATAACAGTCAGGACTTATTACTTCTTATGTACGCGGATGATCTGGTGTTGTTGGCTGACAGTAGAGTTCAATTACAAAATATACTGAACCTGCTGGAGATCTATTGCGATGAAAAAGGACTCACGGTAAATGTAAAGAAAAGTAACGTGGTGATATTTAAACAGGGAAGAAGAAGCGCACAGGACACCTTCAGATACAAGGGAGAAGAAGTGGAAGTGAAGAATACATTTACTTATCTAGGTGTCATGTTCTCATCTTCAGGTTTATTTCTTCAAGCGGCAAGCCAAGCAGTTATGAAAGCCAGTGTAGCATCCTCCAGTATAATAAAAACTCTAATAAAGACAAGGTCACAAAGTTGGGAGACAAAAATCCATCTGTTTGAAACCATTGCCAAGTCCACGTTACTGTACGCTGCTGAGGTTTGGTCACACAGATATCTCGAGGAGGTGGAGAGATGTCAGATGAGATTTTATAAAACCGTCCTACAAATTTCCAGATCAACACCAGGGTATATTGTCCGATGTGAGCTTGGTATCACCAAAATAGCATATTACGCTATTAAACAAACAATAATATGGTGGATAAAAATCCTGTCCATGCCTGAGCACCGCTACCCTAAGATCTGTTATTACACCCTGATGCGGAGACATACAGCAAACCCAGACATGAAGTATAACTGGGTAACACAGCTGCACTCTATCCTTCGCGAAGCTGGCAAACTCTGTCTCTGGGAATCACAAGACCCAGAACTAGTAAAAACCGAGATTGATTCACTCCTTGACTTTTACAAACAGAAATATATTATGGAAGATGAAAACAGGCGAGTACTCTCAAGTTACAGTGTCATTTACAAGACCATAGCAGACGGACACACTATGAAATCATACCTCAACATTGATTGTCCAATCCAGGTTACAAGAACTTTTAGTCAACTCCGTGCTGCCGGCGCAAACAGGGTGTACATAAACTTAAAAGGTAACATTCACTCTTGGAATACAACTGAATTGTGTACTATGTGTAACCTGGCTGTGTTGGAAACACTGCAGCATGTTATCTGTGAGTGCCCCATGTACGCGGATGTCAGATCGGTGTTCCTAAAACCAATCCTGGATCAAGGAAACACCCTGGAACAAGTGCTGTTCAATGTTGACTGCAGTTCAATGACCAGTAAGCTGTATGCAATCCACAACTTTGTCTGTGAGGCGATGAAAATCAGAGCATTTGTATCTAATCAATAATATCTAGACGGAAACATTCAACATTATTATTAAATTTTGTTTCTTTATTAGAATAAAGAATTGCCTAATACATAATAATAATAGGAAATAATATTTAAAGTGGGTAATGAAAAGGAAATTAAGGAATGCGGTGGCGCTCTGCCCCGTCAAAACAAAAGAAAAGTGCTACCCTATGTAGATATACATTTTATCAGGGTAACAAGTATATAGGAAGGTACCTAAATTAGAACTTAGAATAAATAATGATAGGATCAAAAGAAGAAGAATAGTTACTAGTTAGAAGAGGCTTATATTATGAGCATTATTATTAATATTATTTTTTCAAATTGGTACTTAATTATATATATAATGATATTTTTACATAACTTACCTAATTATTTGTTTTGTTTTCATAATATAGATAAAGAAGACAATTCTTTTCCGATTTTTTTCTTTTATCTTTTGTAAAGTTCCAAAAAGATTTACTTTCCCCTTTTTTAATATCTTGCGTAATTTTTTCAATGTATTCTTGGTAGTTTAATTTAATTTGTTTTTTTACTCTTTTCCTTAGATTGTTATACTCGTCTGCTTGTTTATTTGTTCTTTTCTTTAATTTTCGTAACCTCTCTTTTCGAAAAAACAAAGGCCACTTTACTTTTAATCTTTTTTCGATGTTGAATAAGGCTACCTGGAAGGGGGCTGACAAGAAATGCCGACCCTATTTAAGTAGGAAAAGGCGAGGAAGAAGAAGAGTCCTGAATACTGAAACTTACTACTGCTCTCTAACCTACTTATGTACCTATGATATAATTGATGTCAAATAAAACATTGCCTACTTATTACATTACAATCATGGCCGACCGCTCAATTCTGGAAACCCGGTCTTATGTTACAGCGCACTCTATCGAGCAGTCATCTTCTTCTGAGGAAAGCAGCAGTATCTTGCCTACGTCAGCTAACTCAGAGGGAGGCCAAGGAAGTGTGTGAGCACGCCCTCATACTTATAGAGGAGAAGAAGGATTTCAATGAAGACGAAAGTAAGTACTAGATCAGTAATTTCCAAACTGGAGTCCGCTGCCCCTGAGGGGACCGTGAAGGATTTCAAGACCCCCGGGAAGATCACATAAAATACAGTAAAGGGACCGCGGAGCGTTAACATTAAAAAGGGGCCGCGTAGAAAAAAGTTTGGGCACCGCTGTGCTAGATGATTGAACGTGAGTTCCAATTTTTATCTCGACGATTTTTTTTCTTTTGTTTGTCTGTATGGTTATACATATTCTAAAATAATTTCTCGTTTAGACTGCAGGGGTAAGGAGTCTTTTTAGTCCTATTCGAGAAGGATAAACAAGGCATAGGTATTATTTTTCTAAAACATATTGAATCGATTTTGTATCCAATGGTCCTTTGAGGGCCTCGTAGGAACCCTTTTTGAGCCCTTTAGCTCTCTGACATTAATTATCTATTTAATTCTACGCCGGAGGTCCGGAGAAAAAATTATCAGGACATGAGGTACACAATAGGGCTACCTGGAAGAGACTGACGAGAAACGCCGACCCTATTTAAATAGGAAAAGGCTAGGAAGAAGAAAAAGACCTTGATTAAATTGAAAAGGCAATTACTAGCAACTATTTTAATCTGTGTTACAGAATTCGCTAGTCAACTCCCGCATGAGGGCGGTGCATTCTACACTTCGGACACAATGGACTCCTGCCGATCCTACTATTCGGAAACTTGGCCCGCAGTATTACACGCCACGTCCCTGTGGCTTAACAATGAGGGGAAGTATTTTGACGTGAATGCTACCGAGCGGAAAAATTCAGATACGGAAACCTTCCATTTGATGTTCGGTAAGTGGTACCCTTGTAAGTGCTAGGTCGCGGGTTCGAATCCCCCGCGAATCGGACTTTATATTAAACCTATGCTTCTCAAAGTTCTTGCCTGCCAGCCTAGTTAGCTTGGTTGGTAGCGGGAAAATCTTGAAAAAGTAGACTAGAAATTTGGAAAAAATGGACTGGAAAACCGAGAAAAGTCAGGGAATTTTATTTTTCCATTTTGGCAGACACCCTGTATTCTACTTAAATTGATCTCAAGGGTAAATTTAAACCCTTGACAAAAGGAGTGTGCCTGAAGGTATGTGATGTGCTGCAATCCACTCAACCCCAAAAGACCCAAATCAACTTCCCATCTTTTTCCCCATCCGTGGCACAATCTCCGGCTTTTACGAATGTTTATAGTTCCTGCCACTGAAAGAGAGATGGAATAACAAATAAATGGAAACTTCTTAAATAAATCTTTTGTGTAGGAGCTGTATCAATTCTGCCCACCCTCCTGTACCTACTGACCGGTATTATCAAGGAGACAGCCACGAAGACGGCTCAGGACAATTCAGTCCTAGCCAGTAAGCCTTCCATCACGGCAGCTCTCCATGCACTGAAAACCCTGTGTGGATATCACAGTTCGATGCCGGTTCAAGTCAAACAACAGTGGAATAGTCTTCTGCAGAGCGCCCTGGCTAAAGTTATCGACTTGGCGAAGACAGGTTAGAATACAATAGAACTAAAAAAAATTACAGTCGAACCTGCATAAGCAGGAATCCAAGGAATTGTTTTACTGGCAATACTTTCCTGCCTATAGAAATTTATAGATGCTCAGCAAAAGAACAAAGAAGTTAGGCTCTGACTCATCGACTGAGTAGTCCTCTAAAAAAAATTATTGTAGCGGCCTTAGCCGAATGGTGTTGGCAGAATAAAGAAAATGAATCTCTTTTATCAGTCATATAGGCTCTGACTCATCGACTGAGTAGTCCTCTAAAAAAAATTATTGTAGCGGCCTTAGCCGAATGGTGTTGGCAGAATAAAGAAAATGTATCTTTTTTATCAGTCATACACCGGGGTGATGGTCTCTAGCCTTGTTTAATTTTCTCGTCCTGAACCACAGTCAACCATTGTGAGGACCTGTGCTTATTCTTTAACAGCAGAGATAATCCATTGGAAACTGCCAGCTAGCTAGCCTGGTTAGCGTTATCTTTTTCATCGTTTATAATCCCACAGCTAGACCTCTGAAAAGAGTAGTTCTTTTTTGTAACTCACTCACTCTGGTTAGCGTTATCTTTTTCATCGTTTATAATCCCACAGCTAGACCTCTGAAAAGAGTAGTTCTTTTTTGTAACTCACTCACTCACTCTCTTCTTAACCATCTCTCTTTCAGTGGCAGGAACTAATGAGACCAAGACAGATGAGGTGACAATGATGTTAGCTCTGGCAGTATTCATTTTGCATGTTCCCAGTGAAGTTATAGCTGCTCCTAATCTGCAGTACCCCTGTATCAATCACTTCAGACAATGTGTGCAGAGCGAGAATATTCAGGTAAATTAGCTAATCTCCAAGACACTAGGGTTGTATGCCAGAGGTCCCAGGTTCGATTCCCGGCAGTATTCATTCTGCATGTTCCTAGTGAAGTAATAGCTGCTCCTAATCTACAGTATCCTTGTATCAATCACTTCAGACAATGTGTGCAAAGTGAGAATATTCAGGTAAATTAACAACGTCGGTGGTTTGGCACGCCAGAGGTCCCAGGTTCGATTCCCGGAGAAATCGAAGAGTGAGAATATTCAGGTAAATTAACAACGTCGGTGGTTTGGCACGCCAGAGGTCCCAGGTTCGATTCCCGGAGAAATCGAAGTTTTTTTCCCATTGTGCATGGAGTCCGGGGTGCCCTCAGTTTCGTGAGACAATTGAGTAGCTACTTTAATCGAGTAGCGACCAGTGGCGTCATTGTAAAAAAAAGTGAAAAATGGGAATTGATTACAAAAGAGTCACTTACACCCGTATTTATGAACAAAAATTCTCGCTCTCAAGTCAGACTGAAACACATTTTAGCCAATCAGATGTTTGGAATTGACGCTTCAGTGCAACTTGAGAGCCAGTAATTCTGATGCCTTGAGAGAGGTCCCACAAAAGACAAAACTTGTTAAAGTGGGTTAAAATAAAAAAAAAGGGGAATTAGAAAAAATCAAAGTGTATTTAAAATCAATAAAGAAAGGGTAAACTAGTATGGTTATCTCCTGTCACATAGACACGGAAAATCTCTTCAAGTTTATTAGACAAACGTCTGTAATCCTGTAAGTTATATTATATGGTGCCACCTGAAAGGCACCCTACCAGGTTGTAGGTTAGTGAAAATATCTGTGAATAATGTTTCTTTTTTGACACTGTTTGGATCAAAATCCTTACTATAAAACTTAAAGTTTGTTTCAATGTATTTTTTGTTCGTTCACCACTATTACTGCAACACCAACCACTTTAGTCTGGACTTTAAATTGGTTTGAACTTTGTCGAGATTTCAAAAAAGGTAATAATAATAACAACTAATGACTGTAAATTTTGGTTTAAGCCTTAGTTTCTTACGACAGTATTAAATACTGTCTGGAATTTTGGATGTCAATTAAGTCTTAGTGATTAGGATAGTGATTGTCTCTATTTTGACTTAAATATTTTACTAATCTTTTCTGTCAACACACTTTGAACTCCTAAATATCATATCTATGTTTGCCACCTTTTGGTACTTCGCTAAGATCACCACATCTTTTATCCCAATCTCAAGCTGTAATACTGATTCAATCAGAAGCCAGGGCCTTAGGACTTGTCCGGATGGTCACTCATCCAGATATCCGCCACACTCGACGTTGCTTAGATTCAGTGTTGATCTGGGAAATTTTTTTAGGAACTAAATTTTATTCTGTTCTATTGAACGCATTCTACCAAGTTAGCTTGTATTGACACGAGTAATTTATAGTTTCAACTTTCTGTGTTGACATTTCCGATATTGCATTTAACAAACAAGGCATGTGCTCTTCTTTCAATAATTTAAGGTCTGTTGAGAAACTGTACTGTTAACATTTTGAAAGAACATGGAAATATTAATTTAGCGATTACTAACCTCAGTGGTTAGCGCGGTGGGCTTCGCATCTGGAGGTTGGTGGTTCGAGGCCATGTCAAGTCAAAATTTAGCCCGTTGTAATCGCGGAACGATATTTTGCGACAAGCGTTAATCCTTAACACAATTTAAATTCCTTGTTCTTCCCAATTTGTAGTAGAGTTTGTCAAGAGACTCAAATTTACTGAAGTAGGTACACATGTCTATTTATACCGAACTATTGAGTTCTTCCTATTTCAAGTATACTCGTACAATATAAACTTATATTTATATCTATTATTATAGCTATAAAGTGATACTCACGTTCTTCATTAGAGTTTGTCAAGAGACTCAAATTTACTGAAGTAGGTACACATGTCTATTTATACCGAACTATTGAGTTCTTCCTATTTCAAGTATATTCGTACAATAGAAACTTATATTTATATGTATTATTATAGCTATAAAATGATACTCACATTCTTCATTACCTACCGTAAGTTCCCTCGAATTTTCAATGTTGTTCCCCAAATTGTTGTCTCTCCCAATAGATTCTATGAACTTTATTTCAATAATAAAATCAATGATCAGATCATTTCAACTTTATTTCATGAAATAATGTAGCCGTGAAATTAATATTTATTCTATTTAATGTATTTTAGTATTCGATGTTTTTTCTCTAGATTGTTTTTTTAGATATTTTATTTTCTTATTTGTTTTAAAAAAGAAATCTTTAGTGTTGTTTTTAAATATTTAAATAACCAATAACTGTATCTGTGTACTAGACGAAAAATAAATTAATAAATTAACAGTAAAACACATGGACTTTCTTTATTTCGATCGGCATGAAGGTAATTCATATTTGGATTTAGGTCTTTTGCAAATGTTCTAGTATCTGATAAGTCAAAATTGGGCTTTCGAATCAGCTTATGGGTAAAATAACTTTGTGGACCAAGTTCAAAAAGTTCTTATCTATTCTAAGACGAATACACACGTTCTCTATTCAAAGATCTTTGCTAAGAAATATGTCATTTTAGGTACCTACCTACTTTTTTTTATCTGTCGAGCTCAAATTTGACCCAACAAATTAATAAATTAACAGTAAAATACATGGACTTTCTTTATTTCGATCGGCATGAAGGTAATTCATATTTGGATTTAGGTCTTTTGCAATGCAAATGTTCTAATATCTCAGATACTAGAACTTGACTTATCATCATCAGATACTGTATCTGATAAGTCAAGATTGGGCTTTCGAATTAGCTTATGGGTAAAATAACTTTGTGGACCAAGTTCCAAAAAGTTCTTATCTATTCTAAGACGAATACACACGTTCTCTATTCAAAGATCTTTGCTAAGAAATATGTCATTTTAGGTACCTACCTACTTTTTTTATCTGTCGAGCTCAAATTTGACCCAAAACACAGTTTTTACAACTTTTTTCTCCTAAGGATTTCGTATATCTGACAATAGAAAGTGAAAATATTCTGAGACAAAGGCAGGTTGAGAAGGGAGGCCGGTTCTCATTTCATTTTAGATAAATTTAATACGTTATTTCATCAACTGAAACAAAAATATAATCCTCTTAAAGTTATTATTACTGTGTCACTCCCTCTTCCTTCTTTTCCTCCTCCTCCCTCTCTCCAGCTTCTGTTTTTCTTCCCCCTCCTCATTATTCATTATTCAGTCTATTATGACTAAACTTTCACCCAAGATTCACGCAGTCAGGAACGAAATTTTTTTGACATGATTTTAATTTCGACCTTATCACCCAAATTTTCGTAACATATTTTGGGGTTGCCGTCTTGTTTGTTAATCTAGTTTGCATATTCCTCAGTTTTAAAGTAGGTATTATTATTACTGTGTCACTCCCTCTTCCTTCTTTTCCTCCTCCTCCCTCTCTCCAGCTTCTGTTTTTCTTCCCCCTCCTCATTATTCATTATTCAGTCTATTATGACTAAACTTTCACCCAAGATTCACGCAGTCAGGAACGAAATTTTTTTGACATGATTTTAATTTCGACCTTATCACCCAAATTTTCGTAACATATTTTGGGGTTGCCGTCTTGTCTGTTATCTAGTTTGCATATGCCTCAGTTTTAAAGTGGATAAAAGACTCCCACGCAGAAGGGAAGTTCCCCAAGAAAAGATCAGGCAGAAAGGAAATTTAAAGAAGGTATAAAACGGAATCACACTTCCTTTCTCTTGAAACTCAATTTAAAAACACTCTGCTCAAGTAATGTAAATCTTGTATTTCAGAATTTAGATAGCTCCAAGCAGAAAAGATGACCTTGAACTTTTTCGCCTTTGGAGGTGTCACTGACCCTGTTTCTACCTGCCTTGGTGGTGTAGTGGTCAAGGCGCCCATCTGGTAAACAGGAGGGCGTGGGTTCAATCCCAGCCGAATGCTACGAGTTTTTTTTTGCGTGCGGTGTGTTCCAATTGAGATTTCATTCGTGGAACACTCCTCAGGAATAGGTAATTTGGAGAAAGTTGTGGAGTATTTAGCGGCCATAATGAATTCCCACACCCCTTCACTTCAAAGGAAACTCATTTGTGTGAAGTTTGAAGCAGATGTTATCACCGTTATCGTGTACGTCTTTTTGTGCTCGTTTTTAAATGTGTTGGCAGCGTTTTTCTTTCCTTTCTTCTTCTTCTTCTTCTTCTTCTTCTTCTTCTTCTTCTTCTTCTTCCTCTTTCCTGTTCTTCTTTTTCTTCTTCCTCTTTCCTTTCTTCTTCTTCTTCTTCTTCTTCTTCTTCCTCTTTCCTTTTCTTCTTTTTCTTCTTCCTCTTTCCTTTTCTTCTTCTTTCCTCTTTTTTCTTCTTCTTTTTCTTCTTCCTCTTTCCTTTTCTTCTTCTTCTTTTTTCTTCTTCTTTTTCTTATTCCTCTTTCCTTTTCTTCTTCTTCTTTATTCTTCTTCTCCTAATTCTTCTTTTTCCAATTTATCCATAATAGACACGTCAACAAGGTTTTCAGGACATATTTGTATCAGATAAGACTTTGTTAGGGGGTCAAACTAATACTTTGTCCACGGCCAGTATTCTTTTTCAGAGGCAGGGTTGAACCAGCTGTAACTCGCGTGCTTCCCATGTAGAAGGTTCGGATTCGATTCCCAGAATTATGTCTCTTCTCTCCCATCTGACGAGAGACATACTACGAGGTAGGCATGCTACGACACAGACGGATACGGGCTTCGTGCTCAGGTGGTGTGGAAAGTCTTCAGATAGTCTTCTTTCACCAGTGTATAGTCCAATATAACAGATGTTTCATCGTTACAAAACAGGCGGTGAAACACCTAGTTTTTTTTTTTCAATGTTCGTGTAAGTCCATTATAATTATCACCCCCTGTTCATACCATTGTACGATAA
This sequence comes from Diaphorina citri, assembly GCF_000475195.1. NCBI lineage: Eukaryota > Metazoa > Arthropoda > Insecta > Hemiptera > Psyllidae > Diaphorina > Diaphorina citri. The sequence goes on along the minus strand of NW_007377793.1, from coordinate 145,912 downwards.
CAGTCCATTTCGGAGTAGACTAGCGTCTAGCTGTGGGACTATAAACAGGGAGGAGAACAGCTAACCCTAACCAGCCTAGCTAGCTGGAACTTTTCAAATGGCTCTCTCTGCTTTTAAAGAACAAGCACAAGTCCTCACAATGGTTGACTGCGGTTCAGGACAAGCCAATTAAACATACCCAGAGACCATCACCCCGGTGTATGGCAGAAAGAAAGATATCCTTTCTTTATTCTGCCATCACCGTTCGGCTACAGCTGAAGCCGCTACAACAACAACAACAACAACAACAACAACAACAACAACAAAGTAAAAATATTTGATTCAATATTCTATTCTATATTGGATTCTCACAAGCACAAGTCCTCACGATGGTTGACTGCGGTTCAGGACAAGCCAATTAAACATGGCTAGAGACCATCACCCCGGTGTATGGCAGAAAGAAAGATATCCTTTCTTTATTCTTCCATCACCGTTCGGCTACAGCTGAAGCCGCTACAACAGCAAAGTAAAAATATTTGATTCAATATTCTATTCTATATTTGATCCCATCCCTCAGGTTTGGTCGCTTCATGCTCTCTCGCTGATAGCAGACTCAGGAGGTCCCATGTTCCGAGGTTATGTGGAAAATGCCCTCTCTCTGGCCATCAAACTGTTGCTGACCGTACCCCAGAGCTTCGTAGATGTACACCAGTGTATTGGAAAGGTGCTGAGTGCACTCATTACCACAGTGGGCCCCGAACTGCAAGGTAAGAACCACAGTCCTGGGAAGTTCCTATTTCACCCCAGTCCTGATTTTGTCTTGTAGTATAAGGGTATTTGTTTGTGTAAATCTGGGTGAATACATCGTATCTAGATTAATTTTGACAAAAAAAAAGTGTGAAAATCTGAGTATAGTGAATGTGATTCTCAAAGTCCTGATTTTGTCTTGTAGTATAAGGGTATTTGTTTGTGTAAATCTGGGTGAATACATCGTATCTAGATTAATTTTGACAAAAAAAAGTGTGAAAATCCGAGTATTGTGAATGTGATTCTCAAATCAATCGAATCCAGAGACTTGAATCCGGATTCATTGAATTCACACCTCATGTCACACAAGACACATATTTTCAAAGTAGAGAGAAGAAAGACAGGATACAAAAAAGTCATCCATTCCGAAAACGAACCTTATTTGTTTAGGATAAAATCCGCTCCGGGCGGGAATCGAACCCGTGACGTAGCGCTTACAAGTCAGACCTACTACCTTTCAAGCTAACTAGGCTGGCAAAAAGGTAATTTATTACCTGTTACCTTAAGGCGGTCTCTTCTTGTGTGCCGCGTCCATTTTAATTTAGGAATATTGCACTGTGGCAAAAAGGTAATGTAATCTGCTGAATTTCTTGCAGGAAATTCCCGTTCCATCAGCATGGCAAGGTCTTCATTCCTGTGCGCGTGTACCATGATGCAGGATCATGATGATCCTTCAGTGCAAGCTGAGGCGATCGCTTGTCTACAACAGTTACATCTGTTTGCACCTCGTCATGTCAATCTATCCTCGCTTGTTCCTACGTTATGCGTAAGTCATTTTTCATCTTGATCAAAAAGTATCGACTGTTTCTGACATATTTTTTCCAACATTGGGCCTCTAATATTAATTAAATCTGGTCTACAATTGATCAAAAAGTATCGACTGTTTCTGACGTGTTTTTTCCAAAATTGGGCCTCTAATATTAATCAAATCCGGTCTAAAACTATTAAATCTGGTCTAAAACGTCTAAATCTGGTCTAAAACTTCTAAATCTGGTCTAAAACTTCTAAATCTGGCCTTAAATAAAATAATAATAATAATAAAAAAAACTTCTGAATCTGGCCAAAATTAGGCCTTAAATACTGAACTACTAAAAACTCTTCCGAGTCTAAACAAAGAGGATTGGATGGTAGAGATTGTCTCAGGCAAAAAGTCCTAGAGTCTACTCTAGAGCATGGCGAAATCTTTTCGATATTTTCCTAAAATTCAGCCCGAAATAGCGGCCGAGCCATACTTTTCTCGAAGTTCGGTCCGCAGACACATTTGTTCTACAGTTTGAGCCACCTGCCCCGAAATGTAAAGTCCTGAGAAGGCCACTTTACTTTTAATCTTTTTTCTATGTTCAATAAGGCTACCTGGAAGGGGGCTGACAAAAAATGCCGACCCCATTTAAGTAGGAAAAGGCTAGGAAGAAGAAGAGCCAGTCCCAAGTAAGGACTTTTCAGCCCCAAATAGGACTGAAAAGTCCCTATACTGTCGCAGGCTAAATAGGGTATAGGTAGTTTGCTTCTTTTCAAGAACTTGTTTTTTTAAATTTATGTATATTACTTAGAATCAACAAAATTTTGCACTCATCCTGCTGAGATAGGACTGAAAAGTCCCTTTGCTCCCGCAGTCTAACCAAGGTCTCTTATAAGTATGTTGTCATTTTATGGGACACATTTTGTACATTATAATAATACCTTGATCAAGACCTGAGAGAGAAAAAATGAACTCAAAACCCTGGCCTCTCATTGGTTGAATGTGCTGAAGGATTATGCACTGCTGTCTTTACCTCCAGGTGAGACGGAAATAGAAACTTGTTTATCCTAGAGGGACTCATCAGTCCCAAGCGTTTAGACTGCAGGGGTAAGGAGTCTTTTTAGTCCTATTCGAGAAGGATAAACAAGGCATAGGTATTATTTTTCTAAAACATATTGAATCGATTTTGTATCCAATGGTCCTTTGAGGGCCTCGTAGGAACCCTTTTTGAGCCCTTTAGCTCTCTGACATTAATTATCTATTTAATTCTACGCCGGAGGTCCGGGAATACCCACAAATGTTGTGAAGAAGCTCTCTTTTACCACAAAGAATTTATTATTTCATTTGATTCGATTCTGTTTATTAATTTGCTCTTTTTTTCTTTCGTTTTGATTCAGATACTCTAGTCATGACCGAAACAGGATTACCAGGGATGCTGTTCAACATGCTAAACACAGAGACTGACAGCAAACTCATCAAATACACCCACGATACGCTGATCAGTATGCTCAATATGTTAGCTGCTGATAACCTGAGTCCGTGGCTCAGTTTGATCAAGTCTGTTCTCACGGTGGCCTCAGGTAAAGACTCCATTTAGTTGTTTCACACATTGTTCCTTCTTCCGTATAAACTTCATACAAAGATAAAGTAGAGTAACATGGATTTTCCATACTTTGTTCCTATGTTTACATTATAGGTAAAAATAAAATAAAAAATAACCTTGGGGCAAAATATTTCTGAATAAAAAAGGTACAGAGACTTTTATTCAGGGTGATTTACTGAAACTAGGAGATACTTCCGGAAAAAGTAGTATCGAAAAATACACCCACGATACGCTGATCAGTATGCTCAATATGTTAGCTGCTGATAACCTGAGTCCGTGGCTCAGTTTGATCAAGTCTGTTCTGACGGTGGCATCAGGTAAAGACTCCATTTAGTTGTTTCACACATTGTTCCTTCTTCCGTATAAATTTCATACAAAGATAAAGTAGAGTAACATGGATTTTTCATACTTTGTTCCTATGTTTACATTATAATTATAGGTAAAAATAAAATAAAAAATAACCTTGGGGCAAAATATTTCTGAATAAAAAAGGTACAGAGACTTTTATTCAGGGTGTTTTACTGAAACTGGGAGATACTTCCGGAAAAAGACTGTTCGAAGACGAAGTAGTATCCATGGTATTAATCATGGTCCTAGGAGATATAAACTTGTATGATGGTGACTTCAGAGCAAGAAAGTCCCGGGTTCGATGCCCTTCGATCCATGGTATTAATCATGGTCCTAGGAGATATAAACTTGTATGATGGTGACTTCAGAGCAAGAAAGTCCCGGGTTCGATGCCCTTCGACAAAAATTTTGCTGTCATATTTCGAATGCAATTTTTGAACAATTCTGATGCTTTTGTGCTGACCCATGACCTAAATGTGGAATACGGTATCTCTTCTAGCCGAATTTCATTGTTTATCCTTGCATACTTGCATACTCGCATACTCCTCTCATTTATCTTATATCATATTTTTTGCTTCCTCAGATGCCTCCATCAACGAAGACACGACCAGCACCGGGGGAACCTCACACTCCTCCCACCTAAACATAGAAGACGACGAACATGATGATGCAGATGACGACCAGTCAGAATTTCACACCGAAGAGAAAGCCCACGTGAACATCATGCCGCGCTGGCCGACCCGCGTGTTCGCCGCGGAGTGTGTGAGGAAAATAATTGCCGTATGTATGAGTGCGGTACCGGGGCCCAATCCCCACTTTGACCTGGCCCTGGCGAAGGAGTTGGTGGCTACTAAGAATAAGAGTGAGTATTAGCGGATTCTTTTTTGATGAACGCCAAGAGACAGCCTTTCTCTGGCTGTTGGACTTTAAACAGGGAGTATACCAGCCTGAATTTCCCTTGCTAAAGAAATAGCAAAGGTTGAGTGCGAAAGGCATCCACTTGTAAAATTTGCAGCCAAAACCAAATGTCAGCCCAAAGCAATCACCCTAGTTAGGGCTGATTCAGGGCTGACGAAAAATGACGACCCCGTCTGTACACGGGAAAAGGCAAAGAAGGAGAAGAAAATCACAGCATATCCAAGAGCTTCCTAGTAAATTTCTGTCATTTCTATAAATTCCTTTTGATTCCTCACGAGGCTGAGTGGACCCCGTATTCCAAGCACAAAGCCGAAAAAAATCGACTCTGCCGGGAATCTCATCCGGGACCTGCGGTATGCAAGCTTGTTGTGATACCCACTCAGCCACCTAGGTTCCTAATGTTGTTGTAGCGATTTCAGCTGTAGCCGAATAGTGATGGCAGAATAAAGAAAAAATGTCTTTTTTATCTGCCATATACCGGGTGATAGTCTCTAGCCATGTTTGATTTGCTCCTTCTTAACCGTAGTCAACCATGGTGAGGACTTGTGCTTATGCTTTCAAAGCAGAGGTTCCTATTCGACCCTTTGTTCTTGAAATTGTTTCAACAATGCCTCTGTTATTTCCAGGTGACTACCTAGTGCTTCACCTCTCAGAGCTGGTACGAATGGCGTTCATGGCGGCTACGTCTGACTCAGATCCACTCCGACTGGAAGGTCTTCATACGCTGAAAGATATCATCGATAGATTCAGTGGCATTCCAGAGCCTGAGTTTCCTGGACATTTACTTCTGGAACAATATCAAGCACAGGTGAGATTACGTTATCAGGGTAATAAAAAAAAAAAAAAAAAAAAAAAAAAATGCAGTGAATCAAGTGCCTCTTCTCAATGTCCTTGTGTATCCCAACATTACAAGTCTTTTTATTTACTTAATTTTAGAGGTCGTCGTCTTTTAACTTTCAACAGCTCCCGTCTAAAATGGGTACTCATTAGTGTCCTCACGAGCCTAAGTACTCCTTGGGAACCTGGGACCTCCAGAGAGCATGAATCAAATGTGCCATCTGTACTTGGCCATGGAAGTTATTTACTTATTTTCCAAGACTCTTATTTGTTTCCTGATATTCCTGTTTCTTATTTATTAAACGATAGATAAGATTCTGTAACTTTGTGAAGGTCCATCTTGTAACTTTGTACAGAAGATTCTGTAACTTTGCCTTGTGTATCCCAACATTACAAGTCTCTTTATTTACTTAATTGTAGAGGTCTTCGTCTTTTAACTTTCAACAGCTCTCGTCTAAAATGGGTACTCATTAGTGTCCTCCCGAGCCTAAGTGCTCCTTGGGAACCTGGGACCTCCAGAGAGCATTAATCAAATGTGCCATCTGTACTTGGCCATGGAAGTTATTTACTTATTTTCCAAGACTCTCATTTGTTTCCTGATATTCCTGACTCAAACTAGTCCATAAAATGAAAATGAAATAAAACCCAGAATATTTTACAAATAGTGAAGAAGTATATGTTTATCATTTCAACCTACCTACTCTTTATTTATTTCCTGATATTTCTGTTTGTCTCCAGGTGGGAGCGGCATTGCGTCCTGCATTCTCTCCAGACACAGCGAGTCACGTGACGGCAGCTGCTTGTAAAGTTTGCTCCTCTTGGATTGGTTCAGGTTGGTGAAGATCTCTCATTATAACACAATACATCAGCTCCCATGGTGTAGTGGTCACTGCACTCGCCTTGCACGCGGGAGACCCGGGTTCGATTCCCGGCGGCAGATCGTTTTTTCGACCCCTTCGGTAATTGAACCCCAGACGGCCGGAGTGCAAGCCTAGTGTGTATAATAACATAATTTTCTATATTGCAGGTAAGGTAATCTTTATTTGTTTTAAAAAATCAAATGTTTATAACAATGGGTCTATGTTGCAGGTTTACGTTGTAGCAATGACCAACAACGGACACAGTCTAGTTCTCAACACTTCCGACACAACCAACAACAATATCAACAACAGAACATCTCAGCTGAACGATAATCGGGAAGACAACAACGATGACGATGATTTTGGTAACTTTGAGAGTCCCAGTAATAATCTTCTCTCATTGGTGCAGCCGGAACTCAAAACCCTGGCCTCATGATTGACTCCGTGACTGGATGTTGCGGGGCCCACTCAGCCTCGTGAGGAAAATGAGTAGCTATGATATAAATGCGCTATAATATTTGTATGATATAATATTTGTTTGTTTTATATCTAGGTGTAGCCAGAGATCTGAATGATTTACGGCGTGTCCATCAACTTCTGGTATCTTCCCTAGTCAAACTATCAGGCCCTCATCGTGGTAATCCGATCTACAATGAATCCTTGACCACTCTGGAAACCTTGGCCATCTTGAAAGCATGGGCAGAGGTAAGAAAAACATGCCAATTTTCAATCTATTTGCGGTAAAGCAGAGCTTTTTTATTACTTTTGTGGACATCACAGCATTATCTCAATCCCGAGTTGGTAAACCCCGGCATAAGAGCATAATTTCTGATTCTTCGTTTCGCCATTGTAGTTAGTGATCAAGACTCTCGTTTAATAATCAGGAGAGCTTAGATTGAATTTGATCCTCAGTCTTTTTATATTGCTGTTACTAGTCGCTACTAAAGAGCGTTTTTTCGACCCCTTCGGTAATTGAACCCCAGACGGCCGGAGTGCAAGCCTAGTGTGTATAATAACATAATTTTCTATATTGTAGGTAAGGTAATCTTTATTTGTTTTAAAGAAATCAAATAATTATAACAATGGGTCTATGTTGCAGGTTTACGTTGTAGCAATGACCAACAACGGGCCGCTGCCCCTGAGGGGACCGTGAAGGATTTCAAGACCCCCGGGAAGATCACATAAAATACAGTAAAGGGACCGCGGAGCGTTAACATAAAAAAGGGGCCGCGTAGAAAAAAGTTTGGGCATCGCTGTGCTAGATGATTGATCGTGAGTTCCAATTTTTATCTCGACGATTTTTTTTTTCTTTTGTTTGTCTGTATGGTTATACATATTCTAAAATAATTTCTCGTTTAGACTGCAGGGCTAAGGGGTCTTTTTAGTCCTGTTCGAGGAGGATAAACAAGGTAAGTATAGGTATTATTTCTCTAAAACATATTGAATCTATTTTGTATCCAATGGTCCTTTGAGGGCCTCGTAGGAACCCTTTTTGAGCCCTTTAGCTCTCTGAAATTAATTATCTATTTAATTCTACGCTGGAGGTCCCCTCCCGCATGAGGGCGGTGCATTCTACACTTCGGACACAATGGACTCCTGCCGATCCTACTATTCGGAAACTTGGCCCGCAGTATTACACGCCACGTCCCTGTGGCTTAACAATGAGGGGAAGTATTTTGACGTGAATGCTACCGAGCGGAAAAATTCAGATACGGAAACCTTCCATTTGATGTTCGGTAAGTGGTACCCTTGTAAGTGCTAGGTCGCGGGTTCGAATCCCCCGCGAATCGGACTTTATATTAAACCTATGCTTCTCAAAGTTCTTGCCTGCCAGCCTAGTTAGCTTGGTTGGTAGCGCGTCTGCCTTGTAAGCGCTAGGCCGCGTTTTCGATTCCCGCCCGGGGTGGATTATATCCTGAAGGGATTAGGTTCGTTCTGAGAACAGCTGGCTTTCTCCTACCCTGTCTTCCTTGTCTCTTCGATTTCGGAATGATAAGAAAAATAAGAGCAAAATTTTCCATCATTCGCCCACATACGTCCAATATTCGGTGAAATCAGTAGGCTTATATATTCTGCTTTTCCCCGTTTTCCAGGCATTTGTATGGAAGCGCTGTGCAATACTCAAATTCTAGAGAATACAGATATCATTGTGACAAGTCTGAAAGCTTTGTACACTCTTCTGGACTCGGTGGGAGCTCGGCAAATTCTGACTGCCAACAAAAGTCTACCTATAGAGTTGTGTAATGTGATTCACAGGTAAGATTGGTAGCATTTTTTGTGTAATTTTAAAATTTCATTATTAACATTCTATTCTCCCCCTTTAACACGCTTTAACACTATAGACAGCTTTTAAGGGTCGTAAAAGTTTGTTCGTTCATTAAAACCAGAAATATGGTCTCATAAACAGACGTATTCTATTCCATTTACATCTGAATTAAAGAAGCAAAATAATGTCCGTCATCTCGGATTCAAGTATCCCAAAACAAATTCAAACTGATAAAGGTTATGTGTAATGTGATTCACAGGTAAGATTGGTAGCATTTTTTGTGTAATTTTAAAATTTCATTATTAACATTCTATTCTCCCCCTTTAACGCGCTTTAACACTATAGACAGCTTTTAAGGGTCGTAAAAGTTTATTCGTTCATTAAAACCAGAAATATGGTCTCATAAACAGACGTATTCTATTCCATTTACATCTGAATTAAAGAAGCAAAATAATGTCCATCATCTCGGATTCAAGTATCCCAAAACAAATTCAAATTGATAAAGGTTGTTCAACTAGGCAATTCTTTGTAGAAATTACTTTTTTCATGCGAAAAGTTATCGATTCCTCATTTTGGTCTTGTTCGAATTTCGTTTTTTTTTTTTTTTAATTTCCAGACTGATTCTCACGAAAGACAGCGGTTGTGTTCAGGAGATTGCCATGAAAGTGGTCAAGCAAATAGTGCAAGCTGTACAGGAAGATTTGGATGCTTTGAAAAAGAAGAAACTAAGAGGTAATGAAATCTCGCCGAAGGAGAATTTTATCCCATACAGATAAGATTCGTTCTCGGAACAGCTACAAAGATCGAAATTGGAGAGTCTTCTTACACTGACCCGTCCCATGATGGAATGATTATGGGTTGATTGATCTTTTATTAAACTTTGGAAACGGGATACCATATCAAGTACTAGTTAAGTAATACCTAAAAAATAAAAAGAAACATGTTGACTCTTTTCCATCAGTAAAGTTGTGTATTTTAGTCAAGTAAAGACCCATTTTCTTCTTAATTAGTATGCTCTTTTATTTTTAAAGTGCACACCACTAATGTTATGTTTTCTCTTACAGAATTAGCGCCTGCAAATCAAGAACAACTGGCTTCAGAAGAAATCGAACTTCTCGGGGAAGGTGGCTCCAACGGGACTCTCAAGCCAGGCGAAAGCATAGTGTTTTCCCTGCTTGAAGTCTGCCTATGTCTTGTAGTGAGAAGGTTGCCGGCCCTGAATCCAACGCATAGTGTTTTCCCTGCTTGAAGTCTGCCTATGTCTTGTAGTGAGAAGGTTGCCGGCCCTGAATCCAACTCCCCTGGTGTCCCCCATATTCACCAAGTCTCTGGTTCAGAATGAAGAGTCGGGTCATGTTATTCTGGCCACTGCTATCAATGTCATGCAGATGTTACCTCGACTGTGTTCCCCTCATGGTAAGTACCTCTATATGTAGGGTCATGTTATTCTAACCTAGTGCATGTCATGTTATTCAAGTCTCTGGTTCAGAATGACGAGTCGGGTCATGTTATTCTGGCCACTGCTATCAATGTTATGCAGATGTTACCTCGCCTGTGTTCCCCTCATGGTAAGTCCCTCTATATGTAGGGTCATGTTATTCTAACCTAGTGCATGTCATGTTATTCAAGTCTCTGGTTCAGAATGAAGAGTCGGGTCATGTTATTCTGGCCACTGCTATCAATGTTATGCAGATGTTACCTCGCCTGTGTTCCCCTCATGGTAAGTCCCTCTATATGTAGGGTCATGTTATTCTAACCTAGTGCATGTCATGTTATTCAAGTCTCTGGTGCAGAATGAAGAGTCGGGTCATGTTATTCTGGCCACTGCTATCAATGTCATGCAGATGTTACCTCGACTGTGTTCCCCTCATGGTAAGTACCTCTATATGTAGGGTCATGTTATTCTAGCCTAGTGTATGTAGGGTCATGTTATTCAAGTCTCTGGTGCAGAATGAAGAGTCGGGTCATGTTATTCTGGCAATTGCTATTAATGTCATGCAGATGCTACCTCGACTGTGTTCCCCTCATGGTAAGTACCTCTATATGTAGGGTCATGTTATTCTAGCCTAGTGTATGTAGGGTCATGTTATTCAAGTCTCTGGTGCAGAATGAAGAGTCGGGTCATGTTATTCTGGCAATTGCTATTAATGTCATGCAGATGTTACCTCGACTGTGTTCCCCTCATGGTAAGGCCCTTTCTAGTTCTTGTTAGAATAATGTGCAGTGAGTGAAATCATGGTAAGTACCTCTATATGTAGGGTCATGTTATTCTAGCCTAGTGTATGTAGGGTCATGTTATTCAAGTCTCTGGTGCAGAATGACGAGTCGGGTCATGTTATTCTGGCAACTGCTATCAATGTTATGCAGATGTTACCTCGACTGTGTTCCCCTCATGGTAAGGCCCTTTCTAGTTCTTGTTAGAATACTAAGTGCAGTGAAGAATTTGTTCGAAAAAAGACGAATATAACAATTAATAGTTAAACAAAAATCGTTGATCGGTTATGGTTGAGCACTATTGCTATGTATTTTCCCCAGACCGTTTTAAAGTCGTTCCGAGCAAAACGTAACATAACATCAGATGGAAAAGTGGCTCTGTAGTCAATATCTATTTTATTCAATGAATATGATTGCACATTCGTTCTCTTTTGACAAAATTTTTGATGGCAAATTCGAGGTAATCAGGCTGTATGTCGTAAATTATTGGTGTAAAAAAATACCATATGTGCCGATATTTTAAGCCCCCTCTCTTTCTCCCTTTATCTCTATCTTTCTCTCACACACTGAGCTTTCCTTTCTTTAAAAGCAAATTTCCGAAGTCTTAACCTCCCAACCTTAACATGAGTCCCAGGGTAGGATTTGGAAATGGTGTTAATATAAAATGAAGATGAAATACATTAAAATCTTGGTTAGACTGCGGGGGTAAAGGAACTTTTCAGTCCTATCCCAGCAGGATTAACAAGGTATATTCGGGCTCGGGGCTCCAGGAAACGGATCACAGGATTATTGAGGATCAGGTATGTAGCCCGGACGTAAACTCATTGGGTCCCGTTGACCTTTTTTCGTGTCATTGGGTCCCATAACTTTATTGGGTTCGAAAAACCATATGACTCATTGGATCCCATAAAATTATTGGGTCCAAAAAACCATGTGACTCATTAGGTCCCATTCCCTTTATTCTCAGTTTGTGTGACTCTTTTGACTTTTAAACTTGACATTTGCTGGTGGGTGAATTAATATTGAATTTTATACCGCTCGCACAGTGTCAATGCCTACTATCAAAAATTAAATCAAATAACAGAGCCTTTTCACAACTTTTGTGGATATTACAGCATTACCAAGTGCCTCCTTTGCCATCAAGTTCCATGTATCAATAATCTTTTACACTGGTAATATTTTTTGTCACTACGTATTTTCCTCTATTTTCAGCTGCAGATAGTTAACAGTGTAGCAGGATCGGGAGCGTTGGAGCACGATATCTGTTGTCTGTATAGAGCTTTGCCTGAGGTGAGTACCTAAGTATTGAGTATATTAATAGCATATGACTATAATAAATATTAATAAAAAAAATAGCATATGAAAATTAGGTTCACGGAGGATAGATATATCACTATAACCTGGCCTAAAAGAGGTTTGAGTTCTTTTCTTTTTCATTAAAATGAGTCCTAAGAGAATAATTTGTTTAATTTTTTTTTGCACTAAATATGGTAGTAAAGGGACTTTTCAGTGTCATTCTGGCAGTATAAACAGGGGATATTCTATTCTATTCCAGGGTGAAACTATTCCGGGCCCCCTCCCACTGGGCATCGCAGTTGTCGACGCCTCCGTGGTCCTCTTCGGCTCCCTCTTCCCGAAGATCTCCAACAAGCATCGTCTCAAAATCCTCGACTGTTTTGCTGACTACATCAAGCACGCCAAGTCTGCTCGTGCTGATGCAGTGACTACGAATGTGTTTGCTGCTCTACTGTGCTCGCTGAAGAATGTTAATGATGTGAAGGGAAATATCGGCCAGGAAGATGTGAAGAAGGCTGCCACGACGCTGATTTTAGTGAGTTTGTTATTATTATTATTATTGTTGTTGTTTTTTTTTTACATTTATTTACGGGAATCCCCATTCTATTATTACTAGTGGTTGACCCGTCCTTTGTACGGGATCAGTGCAATGTAAGAGGCATGGCTTTGAAGCCCCTCCATTTTGAATTAGGATGGAATGTGACAATTTTAAGTAGCATATGTCACCCTCAGTACTGTTCTTAACAAACACGAAAAATTTCATCCAAATAGGTCGAGCGGTTTTCTCGTAAAAAGAGGACAAAATTTATTTAATAGATAGACAGACATGCATACATACAGACATTTTTCTAACGTGATTTTTGGAATTGTGGATGCATAGGGAGTAAGAATAACTAAAAAGTACACGATTCTAAACAATGTACAGACAAATCTACATCGTGATTTTTGGAATTGTGGATGCATAGGGAGTAAGAATAACTAAAAAGTACACGATTCTAAACAATGTACAGACAAATCTACAATGTATTTGGAAAAATCCTACAATGCTGCAGTGAGCACCAAAGTTGTGATACAGTAACACAAAGAAAAGACATTTATTTATTAAATAAAGAAAATAAAACATTCAACAAACACAAAAACATTAAACATTATATTAGCTCAATTCCATACACAAAAAGCTTACTCCGACGCTTAGCTGTAGGGGCAAACAGCCCTAGAGGATCCCATGGTTAAGCTTCTACGAATCTACTTATTTGTATTGCTCTAATAGGAAGGACTACAAAGTCCCTTTACTCCAGCAGTAGGTTGTTACTACTACCCTCTCCATTTATCCTCAGCTGTATTTCTAGCAAATCTACATTTTTATTTACATAGTAATAGTAATATGTATTTGTGCTTTATTTATTTTTTATAATTTAACATAGCATAACTTGGATTCTAATAGAAATTTTTCTATCTCCCAGGGTACTCTCGGTTCCAACACAGCCTCGTTGCGTTGTGCAGCAGGCGAGGCATTAGGTCGACTCGCCCAAGCAGTAGGCGACGCTCGCTTCACGGCTGAACTCGCTCAGAACTCATTCGATCGTCTCAAGTCAGCTCGAGATGTGACGAGTCGCACCGGACATTCGTTGGCACTGGGCTGTTTGCATCGTTACGTGGGAGGCATGGGGTCGAGTCAGCATTTGAATACGAGTGTGTCCATTCTGTTGGCCCTGGCGCAGGACCCAACTTCGCCTGTGGTTCAGGTAATAATAGTTCTTATTAAATAAAGAAAATAAAACATTAAACAAACACAAAAACATTAAACATTATATTAGCTTAATTCCATACAGAAAAAGCTTACTCCGACGCTTAGGTGTAGGGGCAAACAGCCCTAGAGGATCCCATGGTTAAGCTTCTACGAATCTACTTATTTGTATTGCTCTATTAGGAAGGACTACAAAGTCCCTTTACTCCAGCTGTAGGTTGTTACTACTACCCTCTCCATTTATCCTCAGCTGTATTTCTAGAGGGGCGAAGGAGTTGGTGGCTACTAAGAATAAGAGTGAGTATTAGCGGATTCTTTTTTGATGAACGCCAAGAGACAGCCTTTCTCTGGCTGGGGGACGTTAAAGAGGGAGTAGACCAGCTTAGTCTGGCTGTTGGACTTTAAACAGGGAGTATACCAGCCTGAATTTCCCTTGCTAAAGAAATAGCAAAGGTTGAGTGCGAAAGGCATCCACTTGTAAAATTTGTAGCCAAAACCAAATATCAGCCCAAAGCAATCATCCTAGTCGGGGCTGACGAAAAATGACGACCCCGTCTGTACACGGGAAAAGGCAAAGAAGGAGAAGAAAATCACAGCATTTCCAAGAGCTTTCTTTACTATTTCTGTCATTTCTATAATTTCCTTTTGATTCCTCACGAGGCTGAGTGGACCCCGTATTCCAAGCACAAAGCCGAAAAAAATCGACTCTGCCGGGAATCTCACCCGGGACCTGCGATATGCAAGCTTGTTGTGATACTCACTCAGCCACTTAGGTTCCTAATGTTGTTGTAGCGATTTCAGCTGTAGCCGAATGGTGATGGCAGAATAAAGAAAAGAGGAGATTGCCATGAAAGTGGTCAAGCAAATAGTGCAAGCTGTACAGGAAGATTTGGATGCTTTGAAAAAGAAGAAACTAAGAGGTAAGGAAATCCCACCCTCAAGACCCATGCCATGATGTTATGATTATAAATCCATTGATCTTTTATTAAACTTTGGAGACGGGATATCATGTCAAGTACTAATTAATACTAAATAAGAAGAAGCATGTTGACTCTTTTCCATCAGTAAAGTTGTGTATTTTAGTCAAGTGTGTCATTCTTCCTCGTCCCCCTCCTCCTCCTCCTCCTCCTCCTCCTCCTCCTCCTCCTCCTATTTCTTATCTCTTTTATTTCGTAACAATAAAACCTATACCTATAGGTACTGAAATTTACAGCATAGATCCCAAAGGTTTAGAATTTGCTGATTTCAAGATTAACTACCATGATTCGCGACACTTGAGAACAGAAATAGATACGAAGTAGTAATGTGCTCGTGTTTCATTCCTAATTAGACTCTCCGGTGCTTTTCAGTCCTCTTCGGGCCCGACTATTGTCCCGACATTTATTTCCATTTCGAAATTCGAAGAAATAACCTCTACTCTAAGTCATGTTTGGGAATAAGTCGATCCTTAAGGAACGTCGAAAGTGAGGCCTTAAGCCTTAATCCCAAATGCACGAAACCCCCAAAGCCCTCCAAAATAGAAACAACTAAAGGTGTTCTCAACCCTACCTTAAAGTAATTTCCCCTCCAAGTTTCATATAAATTCTCAGCCATAAATTTCGCTCGCTCATTTCAAATTCGAATCTCGCGACCGCTTGGCGTGTTTCCGTGCTTTCGTTTCGAAATTCCTCTCTCATATCCTTTGAAAATGAAAATTTACGAATTTTAAATTTTCTGGAAAGGAGAAAAAAACGGTGGTGTATATTTGTCTTTATTTTGAATGAAAAAAGTTAATTAATTGTCGTAATCCTCATGTGAATTAGTTAATAAAATAGTTAGAAGTGTATTTTTTATTATAATTCTATTAACCTTTTATTTACCTCTACATTTTAAGAAATTAATCGAGTTACCTAAAAATTATTTAATCATATCCTCTTTGTAAAATATACATTTTCTAAGTGTAAGTAATTCATAGTTAGATATAATCTATTTTTTACAAGTCTATTCCATGGTTCTTTCGTCTTTTTTAATCTTGTGATCTTAAAAATTACAATAAGAAATAATCAAAAGTTTTTCTAAAGCTCTCGCTACCGTAATTTTAATTATTTTACCTTTTATTAGCAAAATTCTTCTTTCCTTCATATTATAGCCTTTGAAAATTTCAAAGCTGAAAAAATGCAAAATATTTCTGCCTTGGTGGTGTAGTGGTCAAGGCGCCCATCTGGTAAACAGGAGGGCGTGGGTTCAATCCCAGCCGAATGCTACGAGTTTTTTTTTTGCGTGCGGTGTGTTCCAATTGAGATTTCATTCGTGGAACACTCCTCAGGAATAGGTAATTTGGGGAAAGTTGTGGAGTATTTAGGGGTCATAATGAATTCCCACACCCCTTCACTTCAAAGGAAACTCATTTGTGTGAAGTTTGAAGCAGATGTTATCACCGTTATCGTGTACGTCTTTTTGTGCTCGTTGTTAAATGTGTTGGCAGCGTTTTTCTTTCCTTTCTTCTTCTTCCTCTTTCCTTTTCTTCTTTTTCTTCTTCCTCTTTCCTTTTCTTCTTTTTCTTCTTCCTCTTTCCTTTTCTTATTTTTCTTCTTCCTCTTTTCTTTTTTCTTCTTTTTCTTCTTCCTCTTTTCTTTTTTCTTTTTTTTCTTCTTCCTCTTTCCTTTTCTTCTTCTCCTTCTTCTTCTTTTTTCTTCTTGTTTTTCTGCTTCCTCTTTCCTTTTCTTCTTCTCCTTCTTCTTTTTTCTTCTTCTTTTTCTGCTTCCTCTTTCCTTTTCTTCTTCTTCTTTTTCTTATTCCTCTTTCCTTTTCTTCTTCTTCTTCTTCTTTTTCTTCTTCTTTCTTCTTCTTCTCCTAATTCTTCTTTTTCCAATTTATCCATAATAGACACGTCAACAAGGTTTTCAGGACATATTTGTATCAGATAAGACTTTGTTAGGGGGTCAAACTAGTACTTTGTCCACGGCCAGTATTCTTTTTCAGAGGCAGGGTTGAACCAGCTGTAACTCGCGTGCTTGCCATGTAGAAGGTTCCGATTCGATTCCCAGACACCTGAATTGTGTCTCTTCTCTCCCATCTGATGAGAGACATACTACGAGGTAGGCATGCTACGACACAGACGGATACGGGCTTCGTGCTCAGGTGTGTAAAGTCTTCAGATAGTCTTCTTTCACCAGTGTAGTCCAATATAACAGATGTTTCATCGTTACAAAACAGGCGGTGAAACACCTAGTTTTTTTTTCAATGTTCGTGTAAGTCCATTATAATTATCACCCCCTGTTCATACCATTGTACGATAACAGTCCATTTTGGAATAAGAAAGAGAGAGTGAGATACGAGATAAAGAAAATAAAGAAGGCTAGAGTGTTCTCAATTGTATCTACAGTCGTTTTGTACACACATAGGTACTTTCCTCTCTTTCTCTCCCTTTATGTCTTCTCTATTGCCCTCTTCTTCTCTCTTACCTCTTTCTTCATCCAGGAAAACACAAATACCTAGTATCCAGTAATAATAGAAACGGTAAGAATAATGTTAATACATAGGATGTCTAATATAAACCTAACAAATTGAGTCCCAGGGTAGGATTTGGAAATGGTGTTAATATAAAATGAAGATGAAATACATTAAAATCTTGGTTAGACTGCGGGGGTAAAGGGACTTTTCAGTCCTATCCCAGCAGGATGAACAAGGTATATTCTATTCTAAATGTATATTCTATTCTAAATTGAAACGTAACTGTTCTCCGAATAAAATGAAATTACCTATACATTCTAGCAGGTAGAAATATTAATTTGAAAATTACCTGCGTAAATAAGTGACCTTGTTCTCCGAATAAAATGAAATTACCTATACATTCTAGCAGGTAGAAATATTAATTTGAAAATTACCTGCGTAAATAAGTGACCTTTTGGTATCTACATTCTACATAACTGTCCCATTCTGACAATTTCATACGCATTATTGCCTACATATTTTTGATTTCACAATAATTAGGTACCTACATGCCTACATACTGAAATCCAAAACATGTAGGCATGTACGAGTAGGTACCCATAACTGTCCCATTCTGACAATTTCATACGCATTATTGCCTACATATTTTTGATTTCACAATAATTAGGTACCTACATGCCTACATATTGAAATCCAAAATATGTAGGCATGTACGAGCAGTTGCGCTTACTTGGGTGATGTTTCAAAGTCATAGAGCAGGAAAAATGAGGACCAACGGAATTTTTCTTTTTCTCCTACCACTTCTAGATCCCGAGATAAATCGATTTAAAAAAATACCGGTAAATATGGTAAACTTTGACGTCACGGCATACGCTCCCGTAGGCGATGACGTCACATCAAATGTCCCGAGCAAAGCTCCCTCGCAGGCAACGTTTTCTTTCTGCTCCTCCGCTAGCGCGCTTGCATAGTGGCGCTACCTAACGGACGAAAAAAACAACTGCGTAAAGTCTGACGTCACACATATTTGAACTCTTTCATTAGAACGGAACATAAAATTTGAATTTTCGACCTTTTACAGTTATTTTTTCGGAGTTTTGACCTCAGATTTGGATTTTACCCAACTTTTTACATAGGAATCGACCATTCATTTATATTTTTTACCCATTTGCAACTGCTCCATTATTATGAAATCTAAACTCAACCTCAGGTTCTCGAATTATTCAAATTCGACCCACGAATGTTGGTATGCAACGATGAGCAATATTCTGAAAATGTGGCGCATTGCATATTCAGTTCAAGTGTTCAGGCGACCATACAAATTTTATAATCAACCAAACACCAGGGTGATATGTACCAGAAGGCATTTCTCGCCAATTATTTTCTCTAGTAGACCCCCTCCTAATGATTCGTCCCTAGTTACCTATTTACGCAGTTATTTACCTATTTATTTAGGTATTTATTTATTATTCGAATTGCAAGTGTTCAGGCGACCATACAAATTTTATAATCAACCAAACACCAGGGTGATATGTACCAGAAGGCATTTCTCGCCAATTATTTTCTCTTGTAAACCCCCTCCTAATGCTTCGTCCCTAGTTAACTATTTACGCAGTTATTTACCTATTTATTTAGGTATTTATTTATTATTCGAATTGCGTTGACGATTTTTCCTACAGTCTGTTTCTATCTCCAAAACTACCAAAGGTTTCTCCAATTTTGGGGAAATATGACAGAATTGTTTGAACACATGACATTACTAACATGTTTTTATTTCGATTATAAGACAGAAGGGCCGCTGCCTTTCTCGCCCAAAGGATATCCCTCGCTTTTTAGCGGGGGAACTCTGCAGCGGTCATGAGAAATTGAGAACCCTAATACTAGGTTGATCCAACTTATAACTTTTTTTTTTTATGAAATCTATTTTATAATACATAATGAAAAAAAATATATATAGATTTTGATCCCCATTACATTGGACGTAAGCGGGCCTCGTTTTTCTGAGAAGCTCTTAAATTATCTACGCTCTATGCTCGTCTAGGTGGTAGGTAGGTAGGTACCAGAATTGACTGCTGGGATAAAGGGACTATTCTCACTCACACGTGCACTGTAAACAAAGTATTTTATTCTATTATATTTTATTCTATTTTTCATAATCTTTCCTCTTTCTATCATTCCCGCATTTCCTTGTCTCGCCTTTTTTTTCTCACCCATCTTCCTTTCCCTTCTCAACGCTTTCTCCCTTTTTCATCCCACTCTCTTGTCTGCCTCTTGAGCTGCTCTTCAGATCAAATTCGACACATAAGCTGTGCGTCGTCAGCAAACAACATTTTTCGATTCACTTGGGAACTTTTTTTTTCCATCGAAAAGGGATGAAAGGGTAAATAAAGCATTTTATTACCTTTCTTTTACCCTCTCGCTACCTCTTTCTCCTATATTTTTCTCTCCTACTCTTCCCTCTTCCATTTTCCTTTCCCCTATTTTTTTCTTCTCTTTCTCCTCTGTCTTCGAATTTCGCTTCACGTGGAAGGAGAGTTAATAAAAACGGTTTCATGTAGGTATTTTGTGAGGAAGAAAAAAAAGCACGGACGGATTTCGCACGTGAAGAGTTCTGAGGGAAGAACAAGATAACAGGAGGAGGAGGAGGAGGAGGAGGAGGAATTACCATTGTTTCGCCATTACGTAAGCTCATTATTCAATATTTATTCGACCGAAAAAACGGGGGGAAAAGTTTAACATTTGAACTTTATGGACTTTTAAAATCAGTCAATTATTGCTGGTTGTTAGTAAGTTGTTATCGAACATGGCAGTTACTTTTTGAACGGCAATTAGGAAAATTGGAGAAAAATGCATGTAGGACGAAAAGAATAACAGAAAATTCTCCTCTGTCTTCGAATTTCGCTTCACGTGGAAGGAGAGTTAATAAAAACGGTTTCATGTAGGTATTTTGTGAGGAAGAAAAAAAAAGCACGGACGGATTTCGCACGTGAAGAGTTCTGAGGGAAGAAAAAGATAACAGGAGGAGGAGGAGGAGGAGGAGGAGGAGGAGGAGGAGGAGGAATTACCATTGTTTCGCCATTACGTAAGCTCATTATTCAATATTTATTCGACCGAAAAAACGGGGGGAAAAGTTTAACATTTGAACTTTATGGACTTTTAAAATCAGTCAATTATTGCTGGTTGTTAGTAAGTTGTTATCGAACATGGCAGTTACTTTTTGAACGGCAATTAGGAAAATTGGAGCAAAATGCATGTAGGACGAAAAGAATAACAGAAAGAAAATAAGGAAGTTCCTAATTGGAGGGGGAGGAGGAGGAGAAAAAGAAAGACAAGGAAAAGGTTAGGGTACTAAAAATAAACAACGTTGACCATGGTTGGTATTTCGACAACAATGTGACGCAACAGTGTAAGAACTTCCCAAACTTCTCATAAAAACACAAAAGAAGAAAATCTACCTATTCCTGCTTCACTGATTTAACATTTGAACTTTATGGACTTTTAAAATCAGTCAATTATTGCTGGTTGTTAGTAAGTTGTTATCGAACATGGCAGTTACTTTTTTAACGGCAATTAGGAAAATTGGAGCAAAATGCATGTAGGACGAAAAGAATAACAGAAAGAAAATAAGGAAGTACCTAATTGGAGGGGGAGGAGGAGAAAAAGAAAGACAAGGAAAAGGTTAGGGTACTAAAAATAAACAAAATTGACCATGGTTGGTATTTCGACAACAATGTGACGCAACAGTGTAAGAACTTCCCAAACTTCTCGTAAAAACACAAAAGAAGAAAATCTACCTATTCCTGCTTCACTGTAATCAAAAGTTTTTCTAAAGCTCTCGCTACCGTAATTTTAATTATTTTACCTTTTATTAGCAAAATTCTTCTTTCCTTCATATTATATCCTTTGAAAATTTCAAAGCTGAAAAAATGCAAAATATTTTCACGTAAATTACCTACCTACATGGAATATTCGTTTATTTTTCAATAGTTAATTTCCTTACACACTTTTGTGCTTAACAATAAATTAAAATACAAGCGCGTGCTAGCAAGCTGGAAAATATGGATAGAAAATGTGACTGTTTGTATTTTTGGATTCAACTTTCGCTTTCATAAGGAAAAGGTAAAAACCCCTTTCAGTTTTCTTTTGCCTTCCCAACTTATTATCTTTTTCTCAAAAGTGTTTTATTTGAATTTCATTATACCATATGTGCCGATATTTTAAGCCCCCTCTCTTTCTCCCTTTATCTCTATCTCTCACACACTGAGCTTTCCTTTCTTTAAAAGTAAATTTCCGAAGTCTTAACCTCTCAACCTTAACCTTTTATGTCTCGACCTTAACATTTTGCGTGTTACATTTCGTTTCCTTCCTACAATTCCATCACATTCCACTTTATTTTCTATTATTATATTTTGCATGAAAAGTAAGTTTTGACCATATGTGCCGATATTTTAAGCCCCCTCTCTTTCTCCCTTTATCTCTATCTTTCTCTCACACACTGAGCTTTCCTTTCTTTAAAAGTAAATTTCCGAAGTCTTAACCTCCCAACCTTAACCTTTTGTGTCTCGACCTTAACATTTTGCGTGTTACATTTCGTTTCCTTCCTATAATTCCATCACATTCCACTTTATTTTCTATTATTATATTTTGCATGAAAAGTAAGTTTTTAACTAAGGCTAACTACACCAACCTACAAATAACTCCGATATAAATATTTAATTATATTTTCCAGTAGGTACTAACCAAAACCTCTAATCTAAACGGATGTTTTTGAAAAGACAGCCTTAAGCGGAGGAGGAGGGAAGGGAGGTGCAATTGGCAAAATTGGCAGGATAAGAAGAAGAAAAATCTGGTGTAAACATCACACGACTTTCCTTATCCTATTGAATGATGCTTATTTGACTTTTACCCTAACTTTTACAATATCTTAAATTAAATTATTCTGGATGTGTAAATTTAATGTTAAAGGAAAACGCGGTGAAAACGGAAAAGACAAAATACTTGTTCTGGATTTTTAATTTTAGTCTGTAAAGTTTGTTCATTGGAAAAAAGTTTAACCAGGTCGTAATTACAAACGTAGGAATTACCATAATCTGGTAGGTAACCCTCAGGTTGGTGAATACTTAATCATCAAAGTGGTTAAATTTCTCATTTACTATTCAGAAAGAATTTGGTTCAATTCCGACAGATGCAACTCAGTTATACCTTTTATAAGCATGAGAATTTGACCTCATAGTAAAGCTTAATAAAGCTCTTCAGTTGGTGAATACTTAATCATCAAAGTGGTTAAATTTCTCATTTACTATTCAGAAAGAATTTGGTTCAATTCCGACAGATGCAACTCAGGTATACCTTTTATAAGCATGAGAATTTGACCTCATAGTAAAGCTTAATAAAGCTGTATAAAATAACCTCGTCTAGTGGTTAACTTTCCTAGTCTATTATTAGATTATAACTAACATGTACAGCGTCAAATTATAATGGGTATGCTCATTCGAATGGGGGATTTATGAAAATAATAACATCAACACTGCTGAATTTCCTGCTTTCTAAATATATCGAGAATCGAGGAATGCGCGGAAATTCGTTTCTAGAAAGCTATATGCTTTGATGCTCGAATTCGCTGACGCTTTCGAAAGCCCCAGCGTGTAGCGTGACCTGTTATTTATTACGACCTTGCATTATTGTTCGAAAAGTTGTGCTATAATTCTGCTAATGTGTTCGATAGTCAAGGTAATATTACCTGGTTAGAATATCTGAGTTACTCAGTCTATAAATTTGCAAAATCTAGATTACATGAATTATTGCAACCTTTGAGCGGACTTAATGTGGGAAGTAGAGTAATGATGGCTTTCAATATTGACTGTATACTCGCATAGATTTTGACTATTAGAAGTAGAATAGAATATACCCTGTTTATACTGCCAGAATGAGACTGAAAAGTCCCTTTACTAATATTTTCAGAATCTTGATAAATAAGCAATAGCATAGATTCTTGAGATCATAGAGTGTGACAATGGGTCTCAATAGACCAGAAAATAGATTTTGACTATTAGAAGTAGAATAGAATATACCCTGTTTATACTGCCAGAATGAGACTGAAAAGTCCCTTTACTAATATTTTCAGGATCTTGATAAAATAAGCAATAGCATAGATTCATGAGATCATAGAGTGTGACAATGGGTCTCAATAGACCAGAAATACGTATAATAAATGTGGGAAACATTCTAGGTTGTGGGAAACATTCTAGATTGCAGGCTTCAAATGGCCCAAGGAATAAGTTAATAAATAGGTACCTACCTAAATATTCTAGGTAATAAACACTTCCGTGTCCAGCTTTTGCGAAAGTGAAAAGTTTTTTTGTTGTAAGGCCCTTATCTTTCGAAACGACACGTGAGCAAGTTCAATATCCTCTCAAGTCACTGTCGCTCCCCCCCTTTATCCAGAGACCTCCTCATATGAGAAAAATTCATGAATTTCAGCCAATCAGATTGCTTAATCCAAGAGTGTATGTAACCTACAAGGAATTTAAACTCACCTTGTGGACTCGGCCATGAGTATTCTTGTTTAAAAAAAATTGTTGCAAAGAGGGGCCCATTTTTGGAGTTGACCCCCCGGGCCTGGTTATAGGCTTAGAAAGGCCCTGCTTGTTTATTCATGCATGAAGCAAAAGAGTGAATATGACTGGGCAGGAAGCAGGTACACTCCAATAATGGAAATGTATACCATCGAATCTAAATAGAAATCCAGGCTTTTTTGTACCATTGTGAGCCTTGTCAGTTGGAAAAAAGGACATAGACATGCCTTTATTACCTCCATAGGGCACGAGTTATGTATCCCTTCACAATAGTGGATACCTACCTTTGATTTTTCATAACCAACTTGATGGTTGACTCTGTAATTTTGTGTAGGTCCATATTAATTAATTAGCCTGTATTTTGATTTACTAAATAATAAGGAACCAGCCAGCCTAGTTAGCTTGGAAAGTAGCACGTCTGCCACAAGGGGCGGTTCGATTCCCGCAGGTTCCATGTAAAAATCTCGATTTAACGGTGCAATTGTTGCATAAAAAAGGACAAGCTAACCCCTAACCTTACCTACAAAATATCTAATCAATCCGTCCAAAAATATTATTTTCCAATAAAAAGGATTGAACAGGTATACCACTGCAGAGGTTAACACACACCTTTCTAAGGATATAAGGAAATGTATCCTCGTACATCCTCCACACAGGAACTATTCTTATTCAAGTCTTCTCTTCAGTTTATTGTAAGTGTATGTCTTTAAATATTTACGTGAGAGTTCAACAAAAATTTTCGCCAGAAAATGAAAGAATAATAATATTTTCAGAGTCTTGATATTTATCAGGGACGTGTGATCAGCACAATTTTTCGTCCAAACCTCTCTGTTTTTAAAAATTGAGGAAGAAATTGATTATGTAGTTTCCCTCTGTAAATAACTCCCAATAAAAGAGGAAGAAATTAGCAAACTTCTCTTTTTTTAGCATCTGAGGAAGCAAGCTTCTGAGCAGCAAAATTGTTGAAATGTTGTGATATGTGAAGTACTAAGGCAGCCTGTCAGAGTCTTGATATTTATCAGGGACGTGTGATCAGCACAATTTTTCGTCCAAACCTCTCTGTTTTTAAAAATTGAGGAAGAAATTGAGGGACAAAGACTCTCATTGTTATAATTATGTAGTTTCCCTCTGTAAATAACTCCCAATAAAAGAGGAAGAAATTAGCAAACTTCTCTATTTTTAGCATCTGAGGAAGCAAGCTTCTGAGCAGGAAAATTGTTGAAATGTTGTGATGTGTGAAGTACTAAGGCAGCCTGGGTGAGTCGTAGAGACAAGTGCTTATTGATCAGTGATGATGTTTGTGACAAGTATCATCATGCCATTAAAATAGCTGACAATGCTCTTTATTTTTCCATTTTTTATATAGGTATATATTGTATATAATCGAGGTAGATACAAAGCAGTTGGTGTACCTACTACTAGCGTATACCTTGAAGCAAAATGTACACTGAAGGTATATTATAAGCCCTTTTATTAGGTTCAAAAGAGTTGTTAACAATAGATCAGTTGCACTTACTTGGGTGATGTTTCAAAGTCATAGAGCAGGAAAAATGAGGACCAACGGAATTTTTCTTTTTCTTCTACGACTTCTAGATCCCGAGATAAATCGATTTAAAAAATACCGGTAAATCGTGAACTTTGACGTCACGGCATACGCTCCCGTAGGCGATGACGTCACATCAAATGTCCCGAGCAAAAGCTCCCTAGCAAGCAACACATTAATGTGTTTGTGCGCATACGTTTCTGCGCAGTTCTTTCTGCTCCGCCGCTAGCGTGCTTGCATAGTGGCGCTACCTAGCGGACAAAAATAGCAACTGCGTTAAGTCTGACGTCACAAATCTTTAAACTTTTTCATTATAAAAATTGAATTTTCGACCTTTTACAGTTATTTTTTCGGAGTTTTGACCTCAGATTCGGTTGAAATTATGTATTTTTAATGTTATATTATGTACAATAAAAATAAATTGAATTGAATGTTAAAGTTTGTCTTGTAGTATAATTATCCTTCTCCGTTGGTTTTTCTTCGAAATGTCATTATACAATCATATCCGGGAGGTAATAAGGATTCCAAAATACCAACAACTCCATTTCGCCAAAAATCGACTTCCATGGTAGTGAAGTTTGGACGACTTATATTGATAACGCCATCATTCATCAAGATACACACTGGTTTTTGTAAAATCCTTCCAATACTTTTCAAATGAACTCAAAAACTTTAGAGCTGCTCTACTCAAAACTTTCGTCTTTAGTTCTTTCTTGAAGAAAAAAAAAAAAAAAAACATTGAAGTTTGTATCCCGTCTAAACACTGCTAGGGATAAAACTCGGTAGAAAAATAGGTTTTGAAGAATCCCACCCCAGTACCTATATAGGTAGGTACTCCATTCGCTACAAGAGAAAAAAAAAACAGGTGGATTTTGAAGATTATGAACTGAAGAGGATTCACACAAAGTTCGGGTGCACCCCCACATTCCTCCCCTACTTCCTCCTCCCTTCCCCCTCCTCCTCCTCCCTCCCTCCCTTGGAATTCCTACGTGGAAATAAGTTTCAAAACTACATGGCAATTTTAGAAAAAAAGTTTCCTAATTGAAAACTCTATCTTTGAATTATCTCTTTCTCTCCTCTCTTTTATCTCCCTCCTCTTCATCCTCCTCTTCCTCTCTTTCTCGTTCTCCCCCTATGTCAATGGAAGCTTTCCCTAACATCATAATCGGATTCCCTTGAAAATGACCTGGATATCCAGGATGAAAAATATGAGATATTACTCGTAATTCTATCCATTGGCCAAACGAAGGGAGTTCTGTGTTTTAACTCGACGTTTTTTCTCTGAGTTTGCTGTTGTTGTAGTGGCAGCTGTAGCCAAATGGTAATAAAATTGCAGATTTGCTCGAATAAAGAGAAGATATCTTTTTCTATCTGCCATACAGTGGGGTGATGGCCTCGAGCCATGTTTAATTGGCTCGTCCTGAACCGCAGTCAACCATCGTAAGGACCTTTTGAAGGACTGTCAGCTAGAAGGACTGTTAGCCTTATAGGGTTTCCGAGTTTGTCTGTATGTTTTAATTTCACAGCTCATTTAAAGTTAGAAACAGTTCATCTAAAGGCAAATCACGAGTATAAGGTTTCTAGGACCGTCGACGGTTTAATAGTCATAAAGACTCATAAGTTGACGCCAGACAAAATTCGCAAAATAATAATACACTTTTCAGTTATTCGCGAGTCTGTGTTCTTTTGGGACTTCTAAATATTCAATTTGATTTTTCACTCTATCTGAAAACAGAAAATTTCTACTGTGGTTTGTTAGTTTTCAAATTTGAAAAATTTCTGTATTGTTAATATTGGACTGTAGATGTTGCTACTTAGAGGGCATTGGGAGAGTTATTTTCTCCATTTTTAACTTTTTAAAATTCCAAAATAATTTTATTGCATTTAATTTTTTACAACTCATCAGGCAAACTTTTTCCTTTCAAAATGACCAGTTTCTAACCTGACTCAACTAACAACCAACTATGAGGAGAAGAAAAGTAAAAATATGGAAGTAAAAGGTAAATGAAGTGTAAGTATTGTTAAACAACTTTGAACATTTAGTTGAGCTCATATTATTTTTCAAGTAATTACCTACCTACCTATACTCAAACATTTCAAGGTTTTTTTCGCTTTACCTACTTCTTCTACTCTTTCAAAGTGCTTTGAAATGTTTCCTTCCTTTAAAAATCCATGAGTGCGAGGGAAAAAAGCAAACTAGGAAATGTTGATGAAAATCCAATACATGAAAGGTCATGAAAACACGTAGGATGGTCTACCACGAAAAAATCTTTTTTGTTAAACGGCTGACTGGCCGTCCACTACTTTTTTTGGCATTTGACTGTTTGTAGATCTACATTTTTACGTAGGTACAGAAAAATGGGTGTGACATAATTTCAGATAGTAATATTTCTGTAATGTTGCAATTTATTTCTATAATGTTTTACTACTTAAACAACTTTGAACATTTAGTTGAGCTCATATTATTTTTCAAGTAATTACCTACCTACCTATACTCAAACATTTCAAGGTTTTTTTTCGCTTTACCTACTTCTTCTACTCTTTCAAAGTGCTTTGAAATGTTTCCTTCCTTTAAAAATCCATGAGTGCGAGGGAAAAAGCAAACTAGGAAATGTTGATGAAAATCCAATACATGAAAGGTCATGAAAACACATAGGATGGTCTATCACGAAAAATCTTTTTTATTAAACGGCTGACTGGCCGTCCACTACTTTTTTTGGCATTTGACATTTTTACGTACAGAAAAACGGGTGTGACATAATTTCAGATAGATAATATTTCTGTAATGTTGTGTTAATTTTTTTCTCTGATGTTGCAATTTATTTCTATAATGTTTTACTATATTTTTCTGTAATATTGCCAAGTTTCTACGAATTGTTTGGGGACTGAAAAGGCAGGAGTGTAATATACTGCAAATTCATTTGAATTCTAATCAAGACTTATGTTGTGTAAAAAGTCTTAGCGCAATTTTCTCGTGCAAGAACAGCAACGGGTTGGCAAAGAAAGGAGGTTACACTGCAATTAGAAGTGGCCAATATAATATACAGGGTTCGCCCGCGGGATGCACTTTTTTGTGAGAATTTTAAATGAGCATAATTTTTCCTGGTAAAGAAAATAGAGGAGTGTTCAGAGCTAGATCTATGCTCAAAATGGTAGGCAATTTTATAACATGCCAATTTAAAAATGTCTAGGTAATAGGTAGGTCCATCTTTGAAACAAAGGTCGTGAAACAGAGCTTTGAAAGGGAGCTTTTGCGGAAGAAATTATTAGTACAAAAGTTTCTCAGATTTTCTCAGAAATGCATTCTACTTCTTAGGTAGACCCTTTATAACTAGACGGAAGTTCACAAATAAGCTCATGTGTAGGTTTTTCTTTTTTCTACCATCGTGATTATACGAGCAGTAGGTTTTTTCAATATGCGGCATTTGATATTGTAATTTGTAGTGGGGTGGCAAAAGTCTTGAAACCGTCACGTTATTAGGGTCGAGAGAAATAATTAGATTTTAATTTCGCGTTGGCTGATTGATTAATTGAGATATTTACGTATAATAAATTCACCTCCGTGTGGGAAACATTCTAGGTTGCAGGCTTCAAATGGCCCAAGGAATAAGTTAATAAGGAGGTACCTACCTAATTATTCTAGGTAATAAACACTTCCGTGTCCAGGAATAATTGAAACTAATGCTCGCCTCTCACGGTCAGACCGTCTCACAGACTGAGGTCTGAAAAACCACGGTCCGTCACACAGTTGGAATGTGTGTGACGGGAAAAGCTTCAGATCTAGGTCTGAAAAACCACGGTCCGTCACACAGTCGGAATGTGTGTGACGGGAAAAGCTTCAGATCTAGGTCTGAAAAACCACGGTCCGTCACACAGTTGGAATGTGTGTGACGGGAAAAGCTTCAGATCTAGGTCTGACAAACCACGGTCCGTCACACAGTCGGAATGTGTGACGGGAAAAGCTTCAGATCTAGGTCTGACAAACCACGGTCCGTCACACAGTCGGAATGTGTGTGACGGGAAAAGCTTCAGATCTAGGTCTGACAAACCACGGTCCGTCACACAGTCGGAATGTGTGTGACGGGAAAAGCTTCAGATCTAGGTCTCTGAAACCGTCTGACAGACCTAGTCTCAAGCTTTCAAACCAGCTTTCAGTGCAATAGTCCTAAACTAAAATGGACGCGGCACATTAGGGATCAGGAAGAGACCGCCTTAACATAATAATAATAATCTCAAGCTTTTTTTCCACCACACACATCCCAACGGTCTGAGTGTGACACGCGGGTATAAGGGTTCGGTAGAGCTTTTGCGAAAGTGAAGAGATTTTTAGTCCGTCCTTCCTTTATTATTACAATAGTAATAATAAAGGCACTATTGTAATAATAAAGGTACCTATAAGGGGAAAGGTATAAGGGACGGACTATTGTATTCGCTTCGGTGTCTGTCTGTCAGTCAGTCTGTCCCCATAGAAGGATTTATCCAAACCTGGTCGACCTATACATATATCAAATTAAAGATCCGGAGGGACGGACCCAGCTTGTTTGTTGTAAGGCCCTTATCTTTCGAAACGACACGTGAGCAAGTTCAATATCCTCGCAAGTCACTGTCGCTCCCTACTCTGTTATTTTCGACAGGTCGGATTATCTACAACGAACAGTCCATTAGTCTGATACCGAGTAGGACGAGGGATTTGTAAAATTGAAGGAAAAAATAATAAAAAGAAGATTGTAATAGAAAAAAAAGGAACAAGGTATAAAAAAGGAAAACAAGAGAGTGAGATTGATTCAAGGTCGTGCCAGACCAGAAAACACACAGATTGTCCCATTCAGATCTGAATAAACTGATTTTTCATGTAGTTATCATAGAAAGCTTTTTTTATCCTAAGAACATAAACTGATAGGTAAACACATTACCTTCACCAATACGGCTATAAATAGAAACCATAATTTTTTTGTATACTCATATAGGTTATGTTATGATTATGACGTATGACGTATATTTCCACTATCAACAATAAAATTCATAAACATAAAAAATAAATTGAAACGAAATAGATATTTAAAACAATATAGAAATCGATTTTCCCGCATACAATATTTGTTTTAATTGAACTTAATTGAATAGCAAGCGGTCAGTATGACGGGGGCCTGTTTACAGGGCCGTCCTCAGGGGGCCCAAAATTACTTGATCTATGGAAAAAGGGCCAATTTTCACACTTGATTTCTTAATTGAACTTAATTGAATAGCAAGCGGTCAGTATGACGGGGGCCTGTTTACGGGGCCGCCCTCAGGGGGTTGATCCGGGCCCCAGCTTGGCCTCCTAAAAGGGGCCCAAAATTACTTGCTTTTTTCCAACAGGAAAATAGATTTCATGCTGATTTGGGTTAAAGGCTTGTTCATTTTAAACTTTCTACATTTTGAATCATATTTTATACCAGAGTGATTGTTTTCAATTGATTTCCCAACATTAGATTCCTTTTAGTTTAAAATGGAGTTCCGAAGAGTGAGAATGACCGCAGTGTCTCTTTTTATTAATTTATCTATGTAGAAAATAAGAATATAAAGAGAAAAGTCTTTTTCTTTCTAATAAAATTAATCTCGATCTGTGGAAAAAGGGCCAATTTTCACACTTGATTTTTTCGTAATTACGAATTATCCGTTTAAAATAGGTAAAAAATATGGCAATAAATGTGTTTAAAACAGTATTTTACATCATTTTATCAAATCAGAAACATCCAAAAATTGCGTAAATCAGTTTTATGCTTAGATGCAAACTTCGAAAGGCCTTATCTCAAAACTCATTTTATGCAATTTGGCCCTTTATCCAGAGACCTCCTCATATGAGAAAAATTCATGAATTTCAGCCAATCAGATTGCTTAATCCAAGAGTGTATGTAACCTACACGGAGTTTAAACTCACCTTGTGGACTCGGCCATGAGTATTCTTGTTTAAAAAAATTGTTGCAAAGAGGGGCCCATTTTTGGAGTTGACCCCCCGGGTCCGGTTATAGGCTTAGAAAGGCCCTGCTTGTTTGTTCATGCATGAAGCAAAAGAGTGAATATCACTGGGCAGGAAGCAGGTACACTCCAATAATGGAAATGTATACCATCGAATCTAAATAGAAATCCAGGCTTTTTTGTACCATTGTGAGCCTTGTCAGTTGGAAAAAAGGACATAGACATGCCTTTATTACCTCCATAGGGCACGAGTTATGTATCCCTTCACAATAGTGGATACCTTTGATTTTTCAGAACCAACTTGATGGTTGACTCTGTAATTTTGTGTAGGTCCATATTAATTAGCCTGTATTTTCATTTACTAAAACACCAACAACAACAACAACAACAACAACAACAACAACAACAACACCAACAACACCAACAACAACAACAACAACAACACCAACAACAACACCAACACCAACAACAACAACAACAACAACAACAACAACAACAACACCACCACGTGTTTTAGAATTTAGCTTCAATTCGTAGGTATCTATTGAGAAGAAGCCTTTGTAGCGTGGGTATCACAGATTACAATTATTACAGGATATCCGGGTTCGATAACTGGCAAAGGAGTAAAAATATAGATACCTACTATTTATTTTTATTTTTTCATATAAAAATAGTATTCGATTTCGACTTTGTGAAATCATTGATTAGTACCCAAGTATCCCGAAATGACAGCATTTTTAAGTGACAATAAATCAGTACTTACGAGTACAAAATGGGATATAAAATCAGAAACCTAGCTTCTAACACTGTGATTCCCATTAAAGCTTGACATGCGATAGGCCTAAGCTCTTGTATGCATGTACATTATCTTTTTACAGGAATCTAGAACATTAAAGGGAAATGGGTGTGCCCAAAGGTTTTGCAAGTGGAATGCTCGTTTTATTATTGCCTCGTTAAAAAAGTTTTCTTTTGCCTATAACTGGTTGAAGTGAGCTTTAGGTTTCGACTCAACTTTTTGTATTCAGTTTGAATAATTATTTCTCTTGAAACTTTCGAATGGTTAGGCTGATTTTAATGACATTGCGTAAAAAAATATGGGACCGAAATAATTCTAGTTGTTGGCTACGTATTTAGCTTTCTGAAAATCCAAGCCAATCCGTCCCTAAATAGTACCTATTCGATTTCGACTTTGTGAAATCATTGATTAGTACCCAAGTATCCCGAAATGACAGCATTTTTAAGTGACAATAAATCAGTACTTACGAGTACAAAATGGGATATAAAATCAGAAACCTAGCTTCTAACACTGTGATTCCCATTAAAGCTTGACATGCGATAGGCCTAAGCTCTTGTATGCATGTACATTATCTTTTTACAGGAATCTAGAACATTAAAGGGAAATGGGTGTGCCCAAAGGTTTTGCAAGTGGAATGCTCGTTTTATTATTGCCTCGTTAAAAAAGTTTTCTTTTGCCTATAACTGGTTGAAGTGAGCTTTAGGTTTCGACTCAACTTTTTGTATTCAGTTTGAATAATTATTTCTCTTGAAACTTTCGAATGGTTAGGCTGATTTTAATGACATTGCGTAAAAAAATATGGGACCGAAATAATTCTTGTTGTTGGCTACGTATTTAGCTTTCTGAAAATCCAAGCCAATCCGTCCCTTTAAGGCTTTTTCAGAGTGGGTTCTACAGTTCTCTGAACTACTGGAATCTGGATTAAACATTATTTTGTGTGTTTTCCAGACATACTTGTCATATTCCAGCAAAATAAAGAACGTTAAATTCTATGAATGGAGTTCGTGTAAAAACAAAATGTTAATGTGTCTACTGGAATCTGGATTAAACATTATTTTGTGTGTTTTCCAGACATACTTGTCATATTCCAGCAAAATAAAGAACGTTAAATTCTATGTATGGAGTCCGTGTAAAAACAAAATGTTAATGTGATCCTATAATCTGTACATCATAAATAAATATTATTAAAAAATTAAATAAAAAACAAACAAAGAACAAATTTAAAATGCCATCGCATCCGAGAAAAAAAAGTACCATAAATTTTCACGAGCACTCAACTCGTCTTCATGACGTAGAATTACATCTCTCCTTCCCATCTTTCTCCTCTTTCTTCCCCCTCTCTTATCTCCCTCCCCTTCTCGTCCTTCTCCCCCTTCGGTTAAAATAACAATGGCTAAAACGCCACATGAGGGATATGGTTAGCGGACTAAAGGAAGTGACTGCAGTGTGACTGCTATTATTCCAGCAAAAAAAGCTCCTAATGCGTCCCCTTTAACTCTCGGACAGTGTTGAGGGAATCGGGCCATAATTCAGGAATTTGAAAGGAATAGCCTAAGGATGGATTTCACCAATATTTTTTCAGTCCCTAGGAGGCCTGTTAAGCTAACAGCCTGTTAAGTTCCATTTGTTTTGGATAGGTTTAACATGGCCATTAAGCTAACAGCCTGTTAAGTTCCATTTGTTTTAGATAGGTTTAACATGGCCGTTAAGCTAATAGGCTGTTAGAGGCTAAAAAGAAGGTTGGTGAATCCCACAATAAGTGTATTTTCCTTTCCGATTTTTGTTGAAAATAGAACTGTTTTCGCCAAGAAGATCTGAATTTTTAGCTACATGAGCGTCCCGTTTCGACGCTCATGTCCCCGCGCCTAAAGAGGAAAAATTCAAGGAATCTGGTTTTCCTTTCAACGATAATCGGAAATTAAAATAAATCTCCTAAGAGTAAATAACTCTTTTGTCTGCACCTATTTTTTGTTATATTATTGCCTATTAGGAGGTTTCATAGAGGGAACTGTAACACAGGAGGTTTTATCATCCTGAAATCGAAAAGAAAAGGAGGTGGAAGGACAATATTTAGGAGCTATCCGTAGATCACCGTATCGTTATAAAGCTCTAAGAATCGAAAGGGCATTATTTCCATTTTTTGTTCCTTTTGTTTCATGTTTGAAACTAATTGCTGTCATACGCATTGTGAACCATGGGGAGAGAAAGGGGTGGTATACAAAATAACAGAGTTGAAGGTGAAAGTGAGAAATTCACACATGATAGAATAGAATAGATTAGAATCGAGTAGAATAGAACACGTCTATCCTTCTGCAGTTAAAAAAAAATAAATAAATCAAAAATAAAATAAAAAAAGACAAATAAATAAATGAAACAGGTAGGTAGATAAAATAATGAAAAATAAAAGTGTTTATTCCTAGTCTGACGTATTTTGTAAGATTTTTGAAATGAATAGTGAATGAGGCTAGAGGCTCATGACTTTTAAAAAGAAAATGTCTCTCAGCTCAAAGCTCAACTTTGTACTTAAAAGAAGACGTAAACCAAAATTAGCTTTTAGTGCGGAACTTAAGCATATCCTGCTTCTCTTCTTCTTTATCCTTCTCCCTTTCCTCCTCCTCCTCCTCCTCCTCCTCTTTCTGTCGCCTCAGCATCTTCATACTTTATTTACAAGAGAAAAATCCGAAACCTAAAATGTATGATATTTTGCGACTAAACACATCTCTGGTTTTGAGAACTCACAATTAATTTTATTTCAGTAATGTTGAAGTTTTTCCCAGATGAAGACGACAAAACTTTGCTGTTATGTGTGGGTGGGATGACGGTGGAGTTCAGAAAGAAAGCAGTAGCAGTGGGTTCTACACCCAATTATCAAAGTTAAGCAACTTCCATAGCCGAGTGGGTATCTAGGCTTTCATTCCGGAGGTCCTTGGTTTGCGACAGAGTCGAACTTTTATCATCTGGTGCTTGGAGTTCGAGGCTCAATCAGACTCACGAATATCTTCTAAACTTCAAAGGATTAGAAGATAGAGAATGTATTGGAAATTCACCCCACCTATTGGTTTACCTATATGGCTCTAATTTCTGTTGCTTTCGTGAGTCGGATGACCCATCAGTAAGTTCACAGAAAAAAGCCAAAATATTCTGTAAAGAAAACAACCGTAAGACGGCAGGGTATGAGGTTATGGAAATAAATTCTATCCATTTCCCCAAGAGTCAGAGCACTTAAAATTATCAAACTCCGATTCATATTCAAAAGCTTACACAATCAGGGAGACTTTTAGGTAAAAAAAAGGAAAAAAAATCACAAAGAATAAAAGTATCCAAACTCTCAACACCGGCTTCATTTTTTACAAATTTCTCCCGGTTCTGCTTGTGACGTTCAGTCAAAGTTTTGTAATATATTATTATGGTTGTAAACAAAGTTTGCAAAAATCGGGGGAAAAAATTTCTTCCCTGGAGAAAGATAAACTCATTGTGAAACCTACGTGACGAGATAGAGTCTCCATTTGATGACGGGAAATTCATTACTTGGTTGTATATGTTCCAATTTTACAGCCATTCAGGAAATCCAGACCTTTGTGTAACTTATTGTCGACAGGGGGCCTGGTCTTTATATTACAGACAGGTTCCGTTCAAGATTTTGATTCACTCTTATTTTAAGAAAAACTCATAAGTTGAATGGAGACAGACGCTTGTAGAATTATAATAGGATATAGTTTGTTTTTCATTTTTTTATACTCTAGCTACTGCTTGATAGAAAAGTTTTCTAGTGCCCTTTTCCCTGGCAGGCTAAACAATAATCTTGTTTATAATACCTAGAAAATAAATAATAACACGCAGTAATTAGTGTAATTATTACTAATAAAATTAGTAATGAACCTACAGAAAAAATTGTACAATTAGCACGAGAACCTTATGAAGAATATTCATGATTTCAAATTACCTAGAAGAATGGAAATCAGATTTCATAAATCGGTAGTTATGTATTTCAGGGGTCGTTCTTGTGTGTATTTTTAGATTTTTTAGTGATATTTACTTTATTATCATCTGACCGTTGTTATTAGCGTCTGCTGGATGTAGGACTCTTCTGTGGTTTTCCAAACAAATCTGTCTTCTGCCAGCCTAGTCCAATTTTCACCGGATTTCCCCAATTTTTACCGCAGTGTAAAAAGATTATTGAACTATGTACGTACAAATTGATTGTAAAGGAGGCACTTAGTAATGCTGTGAAATCCACAAAGGTTGTGAAAAAGCTCTGCTTTACCACAAATAACTTGAGATTTGACTGCTTTGACAGATTCATTCGGTGTAGTGTGTGAAATCCACAAAGGTTGTGAAAAAGCTCTGCTTTACCACAAATAACTTGAGATTTGACTGCTTTGACAGATTCATTCGGTGTAGTAAGTCTAGTAGACACCCTGTAGGTATATTGTAGATTTAGAACGATAATTATGCCACCCTGTACATAGATTTAGAACAATAATTATTCGATTCAAGAGGCATACAAAGGAACACCCGGGTTCTGGTATAATATTTGTTGATTCAACCGAATACTTCACATCTCGCTGTTCTTGGAACTCCTCTGGAATAATAACACAGAAAGGGGTTTGCACCATACCACAACATACTATTATGTAGAGAAACATACATAATACAGTCGAACCTGGATAAGCAGGAATCCAAGGGACTGGCTATATTTTCCTGCTTATAGAGGTTCCGTCCGAGCTTTAAAGTCTGGCTGAGGATCTATAAACAGGGAGTAGACTAGTCCAAATTCCCTTATGCTAAATCTATAGCGAAAGTTGAGTGCGAAGGGCATCCACTCAGAAAATTCCTTTAGCCAAAACCAGTTGCCTTAAAGCGATCACTCTGAAACTGATTGAGAGGCCGACGACAAACGCCAACCCCATCTGAACATGGCGAAGAAAGAGAAGAAAGAAGAAGAAGAGGAAGATTTCATTCTTGTTTTTTTTTTTTTATAGAGGTCCTCCCTAATTTATCCAGGTTCGACTGTAGTATGTGTATTACATAGGTATTGTATACATAACACTATTCTGTATAGTGCATACCATATTGTGGAGAATACCTAACTTTTGTAAAGGCACAAGCTTCTACGCCTAGAGTTTTGAAAGGGAATGCTATAATTAGCACTACGGGGTTACCTCAACAACTTCCACATGAATCTAGAATAACAACTTCCAAGAATCTGATTTTATATATTTTTTTTTTATATTCTATTCTATTTTTCAATTATAAAAATAAAATAAATTAAAAATAAATGGAAGAAATAGGTAGGAGTAAGCTTTGTACTTGTAGAATGACTCTAGGTAAAAATTTTCTATGGACATTTGTTTCTAACATTGTGCATTTTTCAAACCATAAAAATAGGAATATAATTGAAGAAATAAAATTTTATTAATGATTCCGCGAACTGTATATTATTTTAGTAAAGAACTTATTCAGAAGAAAGGGCCTTATACGGGACGGCCCATTACAGGCCTAGTCAGACCATTTTATTTCATATTTAAAAAACGTTCATTTATTGGCTGTACCATATTCAGCAAAACTTTCATAATAAATGAAAGAAAATTTCATACTCTTGGTAAGTTCTATTTAAATTGTAGTGTTTAAAGTTTGAACAATATAATGTGTCAATAAATGTATTTTTTAAGTGGGCAATATATACTGTAACACTTACCTGATTAAATATAAGTTGTTATACTGGAGAAATCGACTTTTTAGTCTCATTCTCAGCATAACACAAGGTATATTGCAAGAAATTTCGTACCTCGGCTAAGATTGAACCATGTGCTCCTGAATACCAGGCGAGCATCTTGACCACTACACCACCAAGGCGGTAAATATCGTTCAAAACTCAGACTCTTGGACTGTAAGTACTTTATTTTTCAATATTATTCCTATCAAAAAGCGGAAAGAAAGGGAGTGCCCACAATTTTCCATCAGTATCAGGGTGGTTCAATCTCTGAACTCCATCCTCAGTCTATAGATTTTTTTCAAGAATAAATTCAACAGAGCACAGTTTTTTCTCATAAAATATTAATATACATTTTTTTTATGCTTCTCCTCTTCTCTTTTTCATCATCTGTAACGCCTCTTAAAAATTCAAACTCTTCTGTTACCACTCCTCAGGTTCCTCCTCCCCTCATTATTTTACCACCAAGCTCATCGTTCTGTTTATTCAAGTATCATCATTCCTCTTTCTTTCTTCATTTACAAAGTCAACCTTGGATCTTGATATCTACGTACAACCGACTTCTTCTTTGCTCCCATCTTCTTCCTGAACATTTTTTTCTTCTCTTTAAAATTTCATATTTTCTCTTACCATTCTCTTTGCCTGCTTCTGCCCATCCCCCCTCCCTTTTGTACAAATCTTATCGAGTATTTAAATCTTTTTCTGCTTTTTTTTCTCTCCTTTTTTTTCAAATTACAATCATCTGTTGCTCGGAAAAATTAATGTACCTAGGTACCCTACTGGAACGACACGCCGGCAAAGAAGAAAAAAATCATTATCTTTTCAATTGAATTTTCATGCTAAATATGTTTAAAAATACCTGGAGCATTAGTAGGAGAAAATAAAGCTGTTTTTTCTCTCTCCAATAACGCGAAATACGTCGAAGAAGGATTTCTACTTAATATTTTCTCTCTCTCCCCCTCTTTCTCCTACTCCTTTCTTTTTCTTTTGAAAGCAAAAAGCTTTCCTTGAATTTTTTCTTTTTTTGTAACAAAAATACTGATATTTCCAGTGGTGTAGTGGATTAGAAGATTCGATGCAATATTGTGAAACTTGAGAAAACCTACACAAATGAAACTTCACACTAATAGGTACCTACTAATGCAACACCTACGTGGATTTTATTACCTGCCTTTTACCACTGTAGCTAGGTACCTACATAATATCTACGGATTTCATGCTAAATATGTTTAAAAATACCTGGAGCATTAGTAGGAGAAAATAAAGCTGTTTTTTCTCTCTCCAATAACGCGAAATACGTTGAAGAAGGATTTCTACTTAATATTTTCTCTCTCTCCCCCTCTTTCTCCTACTCCTTTCTTTTCCTTTTGAAAGCAAAAAGCTTTCCTTGAATTTTTTCTTTTTTTTTTTTTTTGTAACAAAAATACTGATATTTCCAGTGGTGTAGTGGATTAGAAGATTGGATTCAATATTGTGAAACTTGAGAAAACCTACACAAATGAAACTTCACAGTAATAGGTACCTACTAATGCAACACCTACGTGGATTTTATTACCTGCCTTTTACCACTGTACATAGGTACATAATATCTACGGGAAAGTAGGTAATGTAGGTATTACCTAGTACAGAGAAGACAATCTGATTTGTCAGTACAGCTGTATTTTCCTTTCGAAATTTCCCTTTCCTGAAACTCGTGTCAACCTTTTTTGGCGTGATACACCCTGT
Organism: Diaphorina citri; assembly: GCF_000475195.1. Classification (NCBI taxonomy): domain Eukaryota; kingdom Metazoa; phylum Arthropoda; class Insecta; order Hemiptera; family Psyllidae; genus Diaphorina; species Diaphorina citri. The sequence goes on along the minus strand of NW_007377793.1, from coordinate 106,559 downwards.
AGGTACTAAAGCATAGGAAATCTAAAATGACACCCCATCGAGATCGGTTCGCGTTATCCTAGTCGCATAAAGATCGCAAACATTAGCCTGAATAGACAGCATTTTTAAACAGAAAAGAATCACCCAAAAGGCAATTCCCCTTATGGATGCTTCTTTTCTGCCTAATTCTGTCCAAAAATGCTCCTTCATTGCCAACTGCAGCACCAACTTCCCCAAGAGTCAGAGCACTTAAAATTATCAAACTCCGATTCATATTCAAAAGCTTACACAATCAGGGAGACTTTTAGGTAAAAAAAAGGAAAAAAAATCACAAAGAATAAAAGTATCCAAACTCTCAACACCGGCTTCATTTTTTACAAATTTCTCCCGGTTCTGCTTGTGACGTTCAGTCAAAGTTTTGTAATATATTATTATGGTTGTAAACAAAGTTTGCAAAAATCGGGGGAAAAAATTTCTTCCCTGGAGAAAGATAAACTCATTGTGAAACCTACGTGACGAGATAGAGTCTCCATTTGATGACGGGAAATTCATTACTTGGTTGTATATGTTCCAATTTTACAGCCATTCAGGAAATCCAGACCTTTGTGTAACTTATTGTCGACAGGGGGCCTGGTCTTTATATTACAGACAGGTTCCGTTCAAGATTTTGATTCACTCTTATTTTAAGAAAAACTCATAAGTTGAATGGAGACAGACGCTTGTAGAATTATAATAGGATATAGTTTGTTTTTCATTTTTTTATAATCTAGCTACTGCTTGATAGAAAAGTTTTCTAGTGCCCTTTTCCCTGGCAGGCTAAACAATAATCTTGTTATAATACCTAGAAATAATTACACGCAGTAATTAGTGTAATTATTACTAATTAGTAATGAATCTACAGATAGGTGGAAGAAGGTATAAGGTGAAGAGGAAGGAATAGAAGGATGATGAAGAGGAGAGAGAGAATAGAATGGGGAGATTGGAGATAATAATGGGATTCTGGGAGAAAGAAAGAGAGAGGAAGGGATGGAAAGAGAGAGAGAGAGAGAAAGAGAGGGGCAGAGAGACGGTAAAAGAGGGGATGAAGAAGAGGGATAATTCTCTTAGTATTAACTCTTGTAAGGCATGTTGTCTTGCTAAAATGGCATGCCTTCACAGAGCCGCGTAACAATTTTAATTGGTAAGAATAGTTGCTACTTGGTATTGGTACTTGAACCATCTCATTCAAAAGAGTTAATGTCTTGTTTCCAATACCTGGAGGTTGGTTAGAATCTGCATCATTAATCAAGTCTACCTATAGCAACTGCTCCATTGTTACAGAAAAATAATTGCCATATCAGAGAAAGAAAATAAAACTACACAAAAATTGAGAAATTTACTTTCCAGTACATGCGATCAGTTAGAACTCTTTCACTTCTCATGTCTTTCTATGTTGACTGAAAACAACTGCTCCATTGTTACAGAAAAATAATTGCCATATCAGAGAAAGAAAATAAAACTACACAAAAATTGAGAAATTTACTTTCCAGTAGGTACATGCGATCAGTTAGAACTCTTTCACTTCTCATGTCTTTCTATGTTGACTGAAAGTTGTGTACATTTTTTATGTCCGCCTGGAAATTGATGTGACTATGCAATGTGCAATGAATTCAGGATGTATACCTACTAGACTTTGAATTTACTGTGGTAGGATTCCGAATTCGCGAGTCTGTGTTCTTTTGGGACTTCTAAATATTCAATTTGATTTTTCACTCTATCTGAAAACAGAAAATTTCTACTGTGGTTTATTAGTTTTCAAATTTGAAATTTTTCTGTATTGTTAATTGGACTGTAGATGTTGCTACTTAGAGGGCATTGGGAGAGTTATTTTCTCCATTTTTAACTTTTTAACATTCCAAAATATTTTTTTTTTGGCTGAGACAAGAACAGGCGATGCCCCAAAAAATTAACATAAAATTACGAAATGAAAAGTTCGAGTTAAAAGAAATGAATAACAATAACAATAATACCTAGAATAAGAAAAATAAGAAGAAGAAGAAGAAGAAGAAAAAAAAAAGAAGAAGAAAAAAAAGAAGAAAAAGAAGAAGAAGAAAAAGAAGACAAAAAGTAAAAATAAGAAGAAGAAACAAAAAAAGAAACTTTTCAAGGCCAAGTTTGAGTAGACTGGTTTGTTTTTTGTTAGAAAGCATTTCAGCGCCCATCTGATGAGGGACATACTATGGGCGAACTCCATCCTCAGTCTATAGATTTTGTTTAAGAATAAATTTCAACAGAGCACAGTTTTCTCATTAAAATATTAATAACATTTTTTTTATGCTTCTCCTCTTCTCTTTTTCATCATCTGTAACGCCTCTTAAAAATTCAAACTCTTCTGTTACCACTCCTCAGGTTCCTCCTCCCCTCATTATTTTACCACCAAGCTCATCGTTCTGTTTATTCAAGTATCATCATTCCTCTTTCTTTCTTCATTTACAAAGTCAACCTTGGATCTTGATATCTACGTACAACCGACTTCTTCTTTGCTCCCATCTTCTTCCTGAACATTTTTTTCCTTCTCTTTAAAATTTCATATTTTCTCTTACCATTCTCTTTGCCTGCTTCTGCCCATCCCCCCCTCCCTTTTGTACAAATCTTATCGAGTATTTAAATCTTTTTCTGCTTTTTTTTTCTCTCCCTTCATTTACAAAGTCAACCTTGGATCTTGATATCTACGTACAACCGACTTCTTCTTTGCTCCCATCTTCTTCCTGAACATTTTTTTCTTCTCTTTAAAATTTCATATTTTCTCTTACCATTCTCTTTGCCTGCTTCTGCCCATCCCCCCTCCCTTTTGTACAAATCTTATCGAGTATTTAAATCTTTTTCTGCTTTTTTTTCTCTCCTTTTTTTTCAAATTACAATCATCTGTTGCTCGGAAAAATTAATGTACCTAGGTACCCTACTGGAACGACACGCCGGCAAAGAAGAAAAAAATCATTATCTTTTCAATTGAATTTTCATGCTAGGTCGTGCCAGGGAAGGAGAAAATACAATAAAATATACCTTAGCTGTGAAAGAAGATAGGAAGAAACAGGAGCAGAGGGAAAACAAGGGACAAAGGAAAGAGAATTGAATTAGGAAGGAAGAAGTCAGGAGAGCGGGAACTTCAATTAAGGGAAGCGAAATTTTTAGGATTTTTCGTGTTTTAGGTCGAACATGATTATTTCATGGGGTCGTGCCAGGGAAGGAGAAAATACAATAAAATATACCTTAGCTGTGAAAGAAGATAGGAAGAAACAGGAGCAGAGGGAAAACAAGGAACAGAGGAAAGAGAATTGAATTAGGAAGGAAGAAGTCAGGAGAGCGGGAACTTCAATTAAGGGAAGCGAAATTTTTTAGGATTTTTCGTGTTTTAGGTCGAACATGATTATTTCATGAATAGCTGGGTATCAAGAGTCTTTACTTCTTTAGGCACATCAGTGTCCAATTCCTGAAAGGGTCATTGTATTTGTGAGTTTTTTTTTTTTTTAAGATACATATTTATTTATTTAGAGGAATTTTAACATTGTTTAGTCCTACTTTACTTCGGCCGTTATTGTATATGATGAGGGAATGGTAATGTAAAACAAATAAAAGATTAAGCTCTAAAATAAATACAGCGGTTGGGTGAAAGAGCTCCCTCGGGAGAACACTGCCTCTCAAAAGAAACCCAGGAAATAAAAATAAAAATACTACCTACTTACTAAAATAAATACAGCGGTTGGGTGAAAGAGCTCCCTCGGGAGAACACTGCCTCTCAAAAGAAACCCAGGAAATAAAAATAAAAATACGGCGCGTGTTTTAGAATTTAGCTTCAATTCGTAGGTATCTATTGAGAAGAAGCCTTTGTAGCGTGGGTATCACAGATTACAATTATTACAGGAGATCCGGGTTCGATAACTGGCAAAGGAGTAAAAATATAGATACCTTATTTTTATTTTTTCATATAAAAATAGTACCTTTAAAGAAAATTTGTGGTTCAATACATGTACTTTGTAGAATGACTTCTAGGTAAAAATTTCTATGGACATTTGTTTCTAACATTGTACATTTTTCAAACCATAAAAATGAATAGGAAAAATATCATTAAAGAAATAAAATTTATTAATGATTCCGCGAACTGTATATTATTTTAGTAAAGAACTTATTCAGAAGAGTAAGGCCCCTTTACGGGACGCCCATTACAGGCCTGTTCAAGACCAATATAGTTTATATTGAGCAAACGTTCTTTAGTTGTTGAACATATTAGCAAAAATTTCATATAAATTGAAAGAAAAATTCATACCTCGGCTAAGATTGAACCCATGTCCTCCTGATTACCAGGCGAGCAACTTGACCAGTACACCACCAAGGCAGGTAAATATCGTTAAAACTCAGACTCTTGGACTGTAGATACTTCGTTGTTCAATTATTTTCAATATTATTTCCTATCTCAGCCTGTTAAGTTCCATTTGTTTTAGATAGGTTTAACATGGCCGTTAAGCTAATAGGCTGTTAGAGGCTAAAAAGAAGGTTGGTGAAAGTGTATTTTCCTTTCCGATTTTTGTTGAAAATAGAACCGTTTTCGCCAAGAAGATCTGAATCTTCAACTACATGAGCGTCCCGTTTCGACGCTCATGTCCCCGCGCCTAAAGAGGAAAAATTCAAGGAATCTGGTTTTCTTTTCAACGATAATCGGAAACTATAATAAATCTCCTTATTTATTCGTTTGTCTGCACCTATTTTTTGTTACATTATTGCCTATTAAGAGGTTTCATAGAGGGAACTGTAACAAAGGAGGTTTTATCATCCTGAAATCGAAAAGAAAATTAGGTGGAAGGACAATATTTAGGAGCTATCCGTAGATCACCGTATCGTTATAAAGCTCTAAGAATCGAAAGGGCATTATTTCCATTTTTTGTTCCTTTTGTTTCTTGTTTGAAACTAATTGCTGTCATACACATTGTGAACCATGGGGAGAGAAAGGGGTGGTATACAAAATTACAGAGTTGAAGGTGAAAGTGAGAAATTCACACATGACAGAATAGAATAGATTAGAATCGAGTAGAATAGAACACGTCTATCCTTCTGCAGTTAAAAAAAAATAAATAAATCAAAAATAAAATAAAAAAAGACAAATAAATAAATGAAACAGGTAGGTAGATAAAATAATGAAAAATAAAAGTGTTTATTCCTGGTCTGACGTATTTTGTAAGATTTTTGAAATGAATAGTGAATGAGGCTAGAGGCTCATGACTTTTAAAAAGAAAATGTCTCTCAGCTCAAAGCTCAACTTTGTACTTAAAAGAAGACGTAAACCAAAATTAGCTTTTAGTGCGGAACTTAAGCATATCCTGCTTCTCTTCTTCTTTATCCTTCTCCCTTTCCTCCACCAAAATTAGCTTTTAGTGCGGAACTTAAGCATATCCTGCTTCTCTTCTTCTTTATCCTTCTCCCTTTCCTCCTCCTCCTCCTCCTCTTTCTGTCGCCTCAGCATCTTCATACTTTATTTACAAGAGAAAAATCCGAAACCTAAAATGTATGATATTTTGCGACTAAACACATCTCTGGTTTTGAGAACTCACAATTAATTTTATTTCAGTAATGTTGAAGTTTTTCCCAGATGAAGACGACAAAACTTTGCTGTTATGTGTGGGTGGGATGACGGTGGAGTTCAGAAAGAAAGCAGTAGCAGTGGGTTCTACACCCAATTATCAAAGTTAAGCAACTTCCATAGCCGAGTGGGTATCTAGGCTTTCATTCCGGAGGTCCTTGGTTTGCGACAGAGTCGAACTTTTATCATCTGGTGCTTGGAGTTCGAGGCTCAATCAGACTCACGAATATCTTCTAAACTTCAAAGGATTAGAAGATAGAGAATGTATTGGAAATTCACCCCACCTATTGGTTTACCTATATGGCTCTAATTTCTGTTGCTTTCGTGAGTCGGATGACCCATCAGTAAGTTCACAGAAAAAAGCCAAAATATTCTGTAAAGAAAACAACCGTAAGACGGGGTATCTAGGCTTTCATTCCGGAGGTCCTTGGTTTGCGACAGAGTCGAACTTTTATCATCTGGTGCTTGGAGTTCGAGGCTCAATCAGCCTCACGAATATCTTCTAAACTTCAAAGGATTAGAAGATAGAAAATGTATTGGAAATTCACCCCACCTATTGGTTTACCTATATGGCTCTAATTTCTGTTGCTTTCGTGAGTCGGATGACCTATCAGTGAGTTCACAGAAAAAAGCCAAAATATTCTGTAAAGAAAACAACCGTAAGACGCCATCAGGGTATGAGGTTATGGAAATAAATTCTATCCATTTCCCCAAGAGTCAGAGCACTTAAAATTATCAAACTCCGATTCATATTCAAAAGCTTACACAATCAGGGAGACTTTTAGGTAAAAAAAGGAAAAAAAAATCACAAAGAATAAAAGTATCCAAACTCTCAACACCCGCTTCATTTTTTACAAATTTCCGAACTAATTACTCCTACCTACGCTTTAGGTATCAGAAATAAGGGAAGAACGCAAATTTTCTGAGATTATTTTCTTTTATACCTACCTAAGTATTTAGGGTATATGCACTAAGGAGTAAAACAAAAGGAATTAAAAGAAATTCAGTACTAGTGGATGTGACTGTTTCACTTTTTGATTAAATCTCCAGTTACCAATCCATATGTACATTTTAATAAGTTCAGTCAAAGTTTTGTAATATATTATTATGGTTGTAAACAAAGTTTGCAAAAATCGGGGGAAAAAATTTCTTCCCTGGAGAAAGATGAACTCATTGTGAAAACTACGTGACGAGATAGAGTCTCCATTTGATGACGGGAAATTCATTACTTGGTTGTATCTTCCAATTTTACAGCCATTCAGTGAACTAATTACTCCTACCTACGCTTTAGGTATCAGAAATAAGGGAAGAACGCAAATTTTCTGAGATTATTTTCTTTTATACCTACCTACGTATTTAGGGTATGCACTAAGGAGTAAAACAAAAGGAATTAAAAGAAATTCAGTACTAGTGGATGTGATTGTTTCACTTTTTGATTAAATCTCCAGTTACCAATCCACATGTATATTTTATTATCCATTGATCCCAGTTCAATAAAGAATTTCGATATTGGTGGATGTGACATGTTTTCATTAGGTAAATCTATAGTTACCAATCCATATATTTATTTTATCCATTGGTTCCAGTTAAGAAAGAATTTCGTTAGTGGATGTGTCGAATTGCAAAGGAATTACACGACTGGTTTTACTGGGGTGTAGGATTTTCAACGGCTCAAACAAGCTGGACAGTCTGCGAAACGCCAAGGGGAAAAAGAAAATAACCAAAATTTTCCTAACAAGGGGGATAGGGTTTTCACAGATTTTTTTTTTTTTTTAGATTTTTTACAAATATTTTTTTCAACCTTTGAGCCATGTGGACATTTTTTTTCTTCTCCACATTTGTCCAGCACCTATATTTAGAAAGCTCATTTTTTTTCTTTCTAAATTAAGAATGACAGATCTGATGGTCAGCTACAAATATAGCATATAAATAGGTATCAAAAACTCATGAAAAAAAAAAGGAAAATAGAGGAGGGGTATCCCCCTCCTCTATTTTCCTTTTTTGAGCCATGTGGACATTTTTTTCTTCTCCACATTTGTCCAGCACCTATATTTAGAAAGCTCATTTTTTTTCTTTCTAAATTAAGAATGATAGATCTGATGGTCAGCGACAAATATAGCATATAAATAGGCATCAAAAACTGATGAAAAAAAGGGAAAATAGAGGGGGGGGATAAAATAAAACCATTCCCAGTATTATCATACACTTTGGCCTAAGCTGTCACCGGCACAGTTGATGAAATGATTGAATGAGGCCAGTCCAAAGTACGAGGGAAAAGAGAACGCTCTCGATTTTCAAAATTCTACGATATTATTATTATTATTTTATCAAAGTGATATTATTTATTGATGGAAGCGATTTCTCTCCGCGATTTCTGAGAAATCGGTGGCGTAACAAATGACCTTTCACATAGCAATTAAATTTTGTCCGATTATTGTTATTAAATTCTGTACGATAATCTAATAATATAAAGTGACATTCATTAGCAGGTTATATTATTTCTAGTAGTAAACTCTAATTAGCTATTTTATTAGAGAATAATAGTACAGGGCTCAGAAGCTCATAGGTAGGAAATTATTATTATTTTTTTTTTTTCAATTTTCATCGTAACAGATAATCTAATAATATAAAGTGACATTCATTAGCAGGTTATATTATTTCTAGTAGTAAACTCTAATTAGCTATTTTATTAGAGAATAAAAGTATAAGGCCTCAGAAGCTCATAGGTAGGAAATTAAATTATTTTTTCAATTTTCATCGTAACCCTTCATGGATTCAGAATTTGGCCTGACCTGCCTGACATTTTGTGTAAATTTCAACCTCTCCCTCCAAATTCAGCAACTATAACAAACAGGTTACATGTTTTAAAAACCAATACAAATCCTGAGAAACCATAGAAACAAATTTCATTCAAATCTGGAATTAATTTGGAATTACTGTGAAATCCTCTTGTTCTCTGCTGGAAGAGAATTGAATTAGAAACAAAATACCGACTTGAGCACCCTTGAATTATAAATAAGATATAAGTAAACAGGGAACTTGTTTGATTAGAAATAAAAGGGTAGGAATTCAAATTTCGACACGACTTGAAAGTTTTGGACGAAAAATTTAATTCGGATTTACGTATTTAAAATGGAAATTTCAACTTTTTCTTTTGATAACTCTTCCTGAGAGGTACGGGTAGCTAAAGTCGATTATGTGATTGTATACTATGGTTATAAGAAATGGAAATTTCAACTTTTTCTTTTGATAACTCTTCCTGAGAGGTACGGGTAGCTAAAGTCGATTATGTGATTGTATACTATGGTTACAAGTATTATTACTATTATTAGAGATAAAGAACATGAAACTTGTATTTTTTTTATTTTTTGTGTTTTTAAGCATAAACAGTAAAACCTACTTACTTTATTAGTGCATGTACTTTTTTCTGTCAATGCGCCAAGAATAAATATTGGCAATGTTATCCAGATTAAACTTTTAAAACCTTTTTTTATGATTATATTTATTCACTATTGTAGGTTTCACAATTGTAAGGTTTATTGTATTGAGAAAAAACCCCCTACGAGTAAAAAATATTAAAAACGGTGAAATTTCAATGACATTAACCAATGTTCAGAGATTTTCTTTAGAATATTTCTGAATAATACGATATTCAATGAAATACCTGCAACAAAGGTAGGCAAAAAGGTTGTTTCAATGACATTAACCAATGTTCAGAGATTTTCTTTAGAATATTTCTGAATAATACGATATTCAATGAAATACCTGCAACAAAGGTACGCAAAAAGGTTTCTCTGTTCAAGTGCAGAACACCTGAACAGAGAAACTCTCAACTTTTGGCACATCCTGGAAAATTATGCAGGCTCCCGTACTTTCTTCCTTTTAAATCTTCATTTTTCAAAACACCTTATAATTTATTACATTTTCCTTTGAGCAAGATTCTCTTGAAATATTGTAGAATATGGAGAATGATTAAATGAAACCCAAGACCTAGACCGACTTTAACTGATTTAATTTAGAGATTCTCTTGAAATATTGTAGAATATGGAGAATGATTAAATGAAACCCAAGACCTAGACCGACTTTAACTGATTTAATTTAGAAAAAAGTAGGTAATAGACTCTTGAGTCTTGGGTGGAAGGTAAAACTACTAGCAAGATCTCAAAAGTTTGAAGAAATTTCCATCTGAGGCATTTTTTACTATGTTATCTACTTATTTAACTAATGTCATGGGCAATCCAATTTTCATCGACAGTTTCCTACAATCTAACTCCATCCCATGAGGTCCAACTCGAAAAAATCAAGCAGGAAATTCTATGCTTGTGCTAGCATTTCAACCGGTAATCTCCTATACTTAGCAGATGAGAGCTTTTTGCTTCCAAGGATCTGACACACGTTGAATGTCATTAAGTATATATCTCGTAAAATGAACCACCATCCCATTATTAGTATTAGTATTATTAGTGCTTTATTTTATTCATATTTTTTAACAGTAGGTACAATATTACAATAGTAATAAATTAAATAATATCTCGTTATAAAACCACATTTTTTCCCCGGTATATAGAGTTTTTGTCATATCATATGCGTCTAACTCCATCCCATGAGGTCCAACTCGAAAAAATCAAGCAGGAAATTCTATGCTTGTGCTAGCATTTCAACCGGTAATCTCCTATATTTAGCAGATGAGAGCTTTTTGCTTCCAAGGACCTGACACACGTTGAATGCTCGTTATAAAATGAACCACCATCCCGTTATTAGTATTAGTATTATTAGTGCTTTATTTTATTTATATTTTTTAACAGTAGGTACAATATTACAATAGTAATAAATTCAATAATATCTCGTTATAAAACCACATTTTTTCCCCGGTATATAGAGTTTTTGTCATATCATATGCAAACAGGGAAGAATACACACATGAATAATCCTGCATGTGTAGAACAGTTATAACACAAAGAAGTATGAGAGAACACCTAAGTATCTTGCAAAATATTTATTATGTTCGAGCAAAAAAGAAAACAAAACTTTTTTTCTGATGAGGAAAATATTTTTTCCCTTACAATTTTTTTTCCAAACGTGAGTCGTGAGAACTTTGTTTTGTCTAAACACATTGCCAATGGAACGCGGAGGAGCAGAAAGAACTGCGCAGAAACGTATGCGCACAAACACATTAATGCGTTGCCTGCAAGGGAGCTTTTCTCTGGACATTTGATGTGACGTCATCGCCTACGGGAGCGTATGTCGTGACGTCAAAGTTCACGATTTACCGGCATTTTTTAATCGATTTATCTCGGGATCTAGAAGTCGTAGAAGAAAAAGAAAAAATCCGTTGGTCCTCATTTTTCCTGTTCTATGATTTTGAAACATCACCCAAGTAAGCGCAACTGATCTATTTTGAAGAGTTTGCTGTGTAGAAGAGGCATTGCAGTGTTTCGTATAGCAACTGTTTTTCTTAATGTTCCTTCTTACTAAATGCCTGGAATAATGGGATGAGGAAAATATTTTTTCCCTTACAATTTTTTTTCCAAACGTGAGTCGTGAGAACTTTGTTTTGTCTAAACACATTGCCAATGGAACATCAACCAAGTAAGCGCAACTGATCTATTTTGAAGAGGTTGCTGTGTAGAAGAGGCATTGCAGTGTTTCGTATAGCAACTGTTTTTCTTAATGTTCCTTACTAAATGCCTGGAATAATAGGGATGGAAACTGGAAGAGCAGGGGTAATTATAACAGGGATTGTTGGGGAAAAAACAAACAAATGAACCATTCAGCTTCTTGCTTTTTCAGCTTTAAACCCAGAACATCTAGATATTTCCTAGTTCACACTTTCCCCTCAGTTGACATATCTGGGTTAAGTTGTATGTTCCCTTGGTACGCAAAAACACAAAGCAAATAAGCACGTAGGAAGAAAAACACTAAATTTACGTCTCACTTCAGGAGAAAGAAAAGCGAGGAAAAAAATGTTTTGATACGACCACAATTTTCAAAATTTAAGATTCTTTCGTTTAATGCCTTGAAAATTTTACGAATTTACCCAAGTCACAACTCTCCATTCAAATTGTCACAGTGTAGATTGTTTGCTTGGGAAATTTCAATTTTTTTTTCGTACCTATTTACTTTTTCTTCCTCCGGTTTGTAAAAAATAAAAGATAATGTTCTTCTTACATTCTATTATTTCTTTTTTCTCCGCATATAAACGCTTGGGAATCGAGGGTGTTAAAGCGCACAGTCGGGAACATTTCTTTCATGCAAGGACTTTTAAAAATAACTTTGTTTTCTCAGGTGAAAATAAAAAGTTAAATTTCTCATGGGAAAATTTTACGAATTTACCCAAGTCACAACTCTCCATTCAAATTGTCACAGTGTAGATTGTTTGCTTGGGAAATTTCAATTTTTTTTCGTACCTATTTACTTTTTCTTCCTCGGGTTTGTAAAAAATAAAAGATAATGTTCTTCTTACATTCTATTATTTCTTTTTTCTCCGCATATAAACGCTTGGGAATCGAGGGTGTTAAAGCGCACAGTCGGGAACATTTCTTTCATGCAAGGACTTTTAAAAATAACTTTGTTTTCTCAGGTGAAAATAAAAAGTTAAATTTCTCATGGTACCTAGTACAGAGAAGACAATCTGATTTGTCAGTACAGCTGTATTTTCCTTTCGAAATTTCCCTTTCCTGAAACTCGTGTCAACCTTTTTTAGCGTGATACCGCCTGTACTAAAGCATAGGAAATCTAAAATGACACCCCATCGAGATCGGTTCGCGTTATAGTGGTCCTAGTCACATAAAGATCGCAAACAAGAGCCTGAATAGACAGCATTTTTAAGCAGAAAAGAATCACCCAAAAGGCAATTCCCCTTATGGATGCTTCTTTTCTAATTTTGTTTAGTTTGAGATAATGGTCAAGTACGATATCATACATATTTCGAGACATGGTCTTCCACTCCAGTCAAGTGAAGACCATGTCTCGAAATATGTATGCTTCTTTTCTGCCTAATTCTGTCCAAAAATGCTCCTTCATTGCCAACTGCAGCACCTGCTGTTCGCAACATTGTACCATGAGAGTCAGGCCGACAATGTAGGACGGGGACTTGAAGTTTGTTTACATTTCGATTTTATCGATCTCGTACCTAAAACTTGGAGGTGTTTTCCAAACTCTTCTTGTACATAATTTTTAAAAGTATTCATTTTCATAATGGAACGAAATGTTTAACTTCTTTGTTTCAAATTTTCTACTTTATCTAGGTGGAAGTACACCTACACTTTTTATTACCTATTATTTTATTTTCTGAAAGGGGTGGGGCGCCGTCAAAAAGTTTGCTTAAAAACTCCTGATCTACAAGTTTAACAGCGTAAGATTTTTCATTGAAAGGGGGTGCCGTCAATTTGGGAACCCTTTATCTACAAGGGTCCCCTTCAAGAGATCCTGAGACTACAGGATTTTAGTCTTATTCGAGCAATAAACAAGGTATAATCTATATTCTATTCTTCAAGCTCTTTTTCAGCTGAGCATTCTAATTTTACATAACGTGAAATTTCAAGGTCCAGAAAAGCACTGAATACCACCCCCATTTTCACCCCATTCCCCTTCGGCATAGAGTTCGCGCTCACGTCACATAAGGGAAATTGAAACATCACGTTGTTTAACACATCGAGCTTATTGTCAATAAATTTCCACTTTTCCCCCATGTAAAAGAATGCAATAGAAAGTAGCGATAAAGACAGCTTCGGATAAGCCGATATATATCAGACTTCATAGTATACTCTTGCTAGGTAAACGATAAAGTATGAGGTAGGTAGGAAAGGAAACTTAATAAAAATTTGCAAATTAGTTATAGGTATGTTGATACTTTTCAAGTAGGTATAAACTTTAAAGGTAGGGACCATTTTGAGGAATTGAACCCTTCGGGTCTTATAAGTATAAAAATAGAATGTTGTAAAAAGTACAATAATGGAATAAACTATAAATATTAATAAAATAGACAATGAAAAAATCTGAAAACCACGAAAACATTATTGGTACTTCATATATTTTTTTTAATCCACAACCCCCGTAGCTCTGTGGTCATATTAAAAATGGAATAAACTATAAATATTAATAAAATAGACAATGAAAAAATCTGAAAACCACGAAAACATTATTGGTACTTCATATATTTTTTTAATCCACAACCCCCGTAGCTCTGTGGTCATATTAAATTTCGGATGCTCATGCCGCATGGCTAATTTATGCGAAATGTTTATTTGTCCTCATCATGTAGAGCAGCGATTCTCAACCGGGGGTAAGCGTACCCCTGGGGGTCCGCGAAAAAAAAAAATCGATTAATGGCGAACAAAAGAACAACAAAAGCAAATTTGACGGCCTATCAGTGCAGTACTGCTCTCACATTAAGTGGGCAAAGATAGAACTAAAAACCACGTTTTACGTTTAGATGATAGGAAGTGTGAAAGTTTTTGTCATTTTCATTTGTGTGATTAGAACTCAGTAGTAATAGTAATGGCACAATTTGTACACATCAACCTAGGTATGGGTACCCAGTACGCATTATGACTGTGGCGGGCCGGGGGTTCGTGAGATTAAACCCGGGTACACAGGCGACAAAGGTTGAGAGCCGCTGATGTAGACTATGAGAGGGATTTGTACAATTTTAATATTAACCTCCTTGCCCTTATATTATTTTTAGACCCCATGAAAATGGAAATTTCTAATACTATGAGAGGGATTTGTACAATTTTAATATTAACCTCCTTGCCCTTATATTATTTTTAGACCCCATGAAAATGGAAATTTCTAATGTAAGTTCCCAGTCCCCACGTGTAACCGAAAGCTTTGGAAGTGGCTATCCTCTGGCTGTTTGTTTTCGAGCTCCCATTTTCCAGCTTTTCCATGAACCCCATTTCTCCGGAATATGTATTTTTATCTCATGTTGACGTGGAGCAAAGGTTTGTTTACAGTTCGTGATCCGACCGAAATCTTCCTTTTACGACTTATTATTATTATTATTATCACCACCAAAATATGGGTAGACTATACGTATTTATAAATAAGTTATCTACCTTTTTCCCCCGGGGACCGCAAACTACTTCCTCAGGATTAATTTATAGTATAGGTAGGTACATTACTTGCTAAAATACAAACTAAAAAGATGCTATGTATACATAATGTAGGTACATGATTATTCTACAACACTGTCTTACAAAGAACATAAAACTACTAATAAACAAGCCTACAAAATTAATTGTAGTAGTGACTACATTGTAATCAAACTTCAACCAATAAGTGGACAATAACTATCACTCAGGTTAACTCACATCAACTAACGCGACAACAAATGACATGCCTTTTTCCCCCGGGGACCGCAAACTACTTCCTCAGGATTAATTTATAGTATAGGTAGGTACATTACTTGCTAAAATACAAACTAAAAAGACGCTATGTATGTAGGTACACAATTATTCTACAACACTGTCTTACAAAGAACATAAACCTACTAATAAACAAGCCTACAAAATTAATTATAGTAGTGACTACATTGTAATCAAACTTCAACCAATAAGTGGACAATAACTATCACTCAGGTTAACTCACATTAACTAACGCGACAACAAATGACATGCCTAATAATAATAATAATAATAATAATAAACAACGACAACAACAATCCGTATGCAAGAAAAACAAACTACTATAGACAACTTTGTGAAGAAGTTACAGGCAGTGAAGAAATATAATTTGTGTTAAAAACCACTTTATGTCAACACATAACCAAACTTTACAGAAACAACAAGTATTATATAGTGCATCATGTTTAGAATATTGCATTTTATGATCTGAGATGACATTTTGAGTACCAAAATAACTTCACGAGTATGAGGTACCTCTCTATTGTCTTTAAAATTCATTTCAACTTTTATTTCTAGAGAGCTCGCAAAATATCTGCTTTTATTCATTTCAGTTCTTCGCTTTGAAAAGAAAGAGAAGCAAAGACGTCCCAAATAATAACAACGAAAGTGAAAAAGCTTTTGAAAGTGGAAATGGAATATAATGACAACAGAAGGGCATTGTTTACAATTGACAATAATGCATGATATCAATCAAACTTGGGTTTGGAAAATATAAGACATTTTCCAGATGACACTCTCCCATTAGAAACTTCTGCCTTCGAAATGAGAAAAGAAAAAAAAAAAAAAAAAATAGAATAAAATCGAATCATTCGCTAACTGCTCAAGCTAAACGAAAAAAAAGTACCTATATTGCTATTTTGTATTATTTTTATTTATTATAAAACCGTATAGAAACCTTACTAAAGAAATGATATAATTTAAATTGAAATATAGGTATGTTTAAGAATAAATAACAATGAATGTGAGAAATACATTTTATATCCCGGCCTTTAAGTCAGGAATGTTTAAGAATAAGTAATAAGAACCAAAGAACCTAGAATAGGTAATTGTTATCCTATAATACAAGACATAGGTGTATGTCTTGTATTATAGGATAACAATTTTTAAAATTTGTTGTAAATGTTTATTGAGTGTTAGGAAGCATATCATCATAAAAACAGCTGAAGAGATAAAAGTAAAACATGAATTCCCAGCTAAGTGAAAATGAACGAAATATTTTGATAACTTGTTGCCATAGTACAGCAGTAAATCTTAATTAAAGAAACAGTCAATATTGACAGTGAAAAGAAAATAGAGCAAGATGAGCAAATTCTGTTGAAAAATTTCCCCCCGGTTCTCGCAGAGCGAAAGTGAACATCCCAAAAAGAAAACTGAAAACACGTATAGAAAGAAAAACGAAATAATTGAAATGCTGCAACAGTTTAGGCACAAATACACGAAATATAATGATACAAAACTTAGATAATACATTCAAGGAAACAAAATTCTATCGCAAGATTGTTAGCTGAGCCAAATACAGAATTACTTCAACCGTGCTTATTTGATTACCTAATTTTGTTTCTTTTGTATCAAAGCTAAATGAATGTGTTACATTGGTCCCTAAAGAATGAAAGAATCACAATAGATCAGTTGCGCTTACTTGGGTGATGTTTTAAAGTCATAGAGCAGGAAAAATGAGCACCAACGGAATTTTTGCGCACAAACAAACGAAGCGAGAGTCATGAATTATGACGTCATCACCTACGGGAGCGTTTGCCGTGACGTCAAACTTCACGATTTACCGGAGTTTTTGAAATCGATTTATCTCGGTATTTAGAAATAATAATAATTAAATGAATAATAATAATAATAATAATAATAATAATAATAATAATAATAATATAAAAAAACAACGACAACAACAATACGTATGCAAGAAAAACAAACATCAACTATAGACAACTTTGTGAAGAAGTTACAGGCAGTGAAGAAATAGAATTTGTGTTAAAAACCACTTTATGTCAACACATAACCAAACTTTACAGAAACAACAAGTATTATATAGTGCATCATGTTTAGAATATTGCATTTTATGATCTGAGATGACATTTTGAGTACCAAAATAACTTCACGAGTATGAGGTACCTCTCTATTGTCTTTAAAATTCATTTCAACTTTTATTTCTAGAGAGCTCGCAAAATATCTGCTTTTATTCATTTCAGTTCTTCGCTTTGAAAAGAAAGAGAAGCAAAGACGTCCCAAATAATAACAACGAAAGTGAAAAAGCTTTTGAAAGTGGAAATGGAATATAATGACAACAGAAGGGCATTGTTTACAATTGACAATAATGCATGATATCAATCAAACTTGGGTTTGGAAAATATAAGACATTTTCCAGATGACACTCTGCCATTAGAAACTTCTGCCTTCTCTGTGAAATGAGTTTCTCCATCTCTTACTTCGTTTTACGGCTTTCAGCTTTCATGATTGTTACAGTTTTATAAATCAAAAATTTGGTGTGACAGTTTTTGAAACTGCCTTACTGAAATAATCAACGGTTATTACAAGCAGCACTTCGTTTTACGGCTTTCAGCTTTCATGATTGTTACAGTTTTATAAATCAAAAATTTGGTGTGACAGTTTTTGAAACTGCCTTACTGGAATAATCAACGGTTATTACAAGCAGAACTTTTTACGCTTGTCATAAGCCTCTCCTTATCAGGTATATTAAAATAAATATTGCTCCTCTTTCCGCATTTCCTCCGAGGAAAACAAGCCACCCCGAAAAGGTGACAGCTAAACTAAAACAGAGTGAAACCTTTGCACTTCGGACTTTGACATTTTTCTTGAAACTTATAAACAACGGAGGAAAAGCCACCCCGAAAAGGTGACAGCTAAACTAAAACAGAGTGAAACCTTTGCACTTCGGACTTTGACATTTTTCTTGAAACTTATAAACGAGGGAGGACATTTTGAGTTTGTGATGACATTTTGGTGATTTTGGTCGCCAATCCTTTCACCAACAAATATATTAAATATACCTACTGACGGAATTTACACTTTTTTGTAGTGGAGCTTGTAGCAGCGTCCAAATTGTAAAAGCTATTTTATTGTATATTTATAATAATAGTAGTAACAACAACAACACAACAACAACAACAACAACAACAATAATATTTTACATGTCTTTTTTCCACAGTCTACGAGTAAATAAAACGTTATAACTACCAATATTCTAAGATACTACAGAACAACAATAATAATATTTTACATGTCTTTTTTCCACAGTCTACGAGTAAATAAAACGTTATAACTACCAATATTCTAAGATACTACAGACTGACGTTGACCGAATAGGTATTACACCTTTTTTACCCCTTTTCAAATTAATGTGAAATCTGGGTCGCCCCGTATAAGACGGAAAGCTGCAGAAAAGCTCCGAGAAAATAAAAAAGATTGATTTCCCACAAAATTTCATGAACTAGAAATAGATTTTCTCGAGAGTAAATGACGCAAATGTTCTGTGGAAAGAGAAAGCAAAATATGCATGAGAGGTAGACAATACAAGAGAGGAGAGGAAGAAGAAGAAGAAGGAAAGACTGAGAGGGAGGGAGTGAGAGAAATAGAGCAGAGCATCGAGGAAAAAAAAACAAGGATACGTCTTAATTTTCATATTAAAAGAGAGGAAAAAAAAAACATAGACAAAGAAGACATATTCACAAAGAAAAATGTATGAGAGAAAGAGGAGAAGACTTAAGAAACAAAATGAGAAAAAAAAAAAAAATAAAAAAAATAGAATAAAATCGAATCATTCGCTAACTGCTCAAGCTAAACGAAAAAAAAAACCGTATAGAAACCTTACTAAAGAAATGATTTAATTTAAATTGAAATATTGGTATGTTTAAGAGAAATAACAATGAATGTGAGGAATACATTTCATATCCCGGCCTTTAAGTCAGGAGTGTTTAAGAATAAGAATAAGTAATAAGAACCAAAGAACCTAGAATAGGTAATTGTTATCCTATAATACAAGACATAGGTGTATGTCTTGTATTATAGGATAACAATTTTTAAAATTTGTTGTAAATGTTTATTGAGTGTTAGGAAGCATATCATCATAAAAACAGCTGAAGAGATAAAAGTAAAACATGAATTCCCAGCTAAGTGAAAATGAACGAAATATTTTGATAACTTGTTGCCATAGTACAGCAGTAAATCTTAATTAAAGAAACAGTCAATATTGACAGTGAAAAGAAAATAGAGCAAGATGAGCAAATTCTGTTGAAAAATTTCCCCCCGGTTCTCGCAGAGCGAAAGTGAACATCCCAAAAAGAAAACTGAAAACACGTATAGAAAGAAAAACGAAATAATTGAAATGCTGCAACAGTTTAGGCACAAATACACGAAATTATAATGATACAAAACTTAGATAATACATTCAAGGAAACAAAATTCTATCGCAAGATTGTTAGCTGAGCCAAATACAGAATTACTTCAACCGTGCTTATTTGATTACCTAATTTTGTTTCTTTTGTATCAAAGCTAAATGAATGTGTTACATTGGTCCCTAAAGAATGAAAGAATCACAATAGATCAGTTGCGCTTACTTGGGTGATGTTTTAAAGTCATAGAGCAGGAAAAATGAGCACCAACGGAATTTTTGCGCACAAACAAACGAAGCGAGAGTCATGAATTATGACGTCATCACCTACGGGAGCGTTTGCCGTGACGTCAAACTTCACGATTTACCGGAGTTTTTGAAATCGATTTATCTCGGTATTTAGAAATCGTAGAAGAAAAAGAAAAATTCAGTTGGTCCTCATTTTTCCTGCTCTATGACTTTGAAACATCACCTAAGTAAGCGCAACTGATCTATTAGGTAATAATATCTACTCTGTCAATTGATACACGCGATTGTTTCCGAAGTTCCATTTTGATAATGACAACATCTTCAAGTCCCCTTTTGATACCAACTATAATAACTATTATTCCATGTCTTAGAGCTAGATTGCAGGGGACTTCACACTGTCATTACAGTTATCAGTACTTAAAGACCAGCTTTAAGGCAAAATACTGAAGGCACTACGAGTAAGCTTTATCTCTCTTTCTCCTCTCGCTATCCAGGCAATTTATCCTCTCGCTTTATCTCTCTTATTTGCACACTCATATTAATTTTCCCTTAATATCCATTTTCCTAAGAGAGAAAGGAAGGGAGGGAAAGAGGGAAGAAGGGAGGGGAAGAGAGAAAGAGAGAGAGAAGGATGGAGTGGACATGATAAAGCATTCCCCTGATTGCGGAAATGTTTACTGTTTTTCCTTTGATGTTTTGAATCTGGTAATGACATCCGGATAAGCTCTATGGTGTACAATTGGTACAATTGCGTTCTGTGCTAACGTACGGTCGACTTTCTCCTGTATAATACGGAGGCTGTTGACTAGTTGCGCACAGATGTTCTATTAGATGTGTACCTACCTGAAACCTAGATATTTATGTGTTTCAGAGACCTTAAAAAATGTATATTTCATAGGCAAAGTTTACAAATTTACCTATGTAAATGAACCTTGCTTAAATCATAAAATAGGTAGATATTTTCATTATTAAAAATATGTTTTGTATACTCTGTGTAAGTGGAGCATCGTCTACAAAATATCCTACAAGACTAGATTAGCTACTAGGCGTACAAGTTCATGTCATAAATATTACAATGTTGCGTGATTCCCAAGTATTTTCAGTATATTTCCCTGGAAGAAATTTTCTTCTCCTTCTCCTCCTTCTTATTTTTCTTCTTCGTCTTCTTCTCTTCCTCCTCCCCCTCCTTTTTCTTCTTCTCCTCTTTTTTCTTAGTCTCCTTCTTCTCCTTCTTTTTCAAAGTCAGGTTCGTAACTCCATGTTTTCGAGGGCAGAACTTACGAGACGGGAGTCAAACTATAGACATCGACTGGCCGAAAGAAAAATACCCATGGTACGTTTTTCGAAATACTATAGACTGAATTCATCAGAATATTGACTCTTTGCTCCATTTTAGCGTAAGGGTGATACAATTCAAGTGGTTTGGTTCAGTAAAAAATGACAAACTGGTTCAAAAACTAATCACAATATTTGACCCATTCAGCAAACGAGCAAACACACAAAGCTCTTGTTATTTTTATGCCTATAAGTATCAACAGTTGGGTCGATAAATTCATTTCAAATCACAATTCTGTTTTTCTTCCGAGTCGTCTTATAGACAGCCTACTCGTGTTTTTTCTATAAAAATCCCCTAAGCTTTCGTTTTCCTTTTCTCTTTCTTCCATTTTCTGATCCTCTTTTTCTTTCTTATCATTACCCCTCTTCTTTTCCTCCTTTTCCTGTTCTTATTTCTTCTCCATTTTTTCCATTATCTCCTTTTTCTTTCTCATTTTTTCTCTTGCTTTTCCTAGCACAGCTTCTCTTATTTTTCGTCTTTCTCCTACGTCTTTTACTCCAAATAATCTCCAAAAAAAAAAAAAAGGCTCATTGAACCTGCTCCTTTCTCTTTGTCAACACTCCACCCTCCACCAGATAGGGAGCAACCCTGCAAGTTCTGCTCGTACAATATTTATTGTACAATTTAACAACAATAAATTATTTTCCAATGATAGGTAGGCGATAGGGATCGGGTGTTTTGTACCCATACCGATACTGTATCGTTAGTGGCGCCTGAGGGAAAAGTTTTGGGGATCCCTGGAATTTTTGATTTTTCCCGGGGTTTTATTATTGTTATCATACAATATCGCGAAGAACTGCGGGTATCAAAGCGGCTTCGTGGATAACTTTGCCTTATTCAATTTTTATTGTACATTAAATTCAAACATGAATGTATACAACGTCGGTATGTATGTTAAACTAATGATAAAACTTACGCTAAAAATATTTTACAGTGACAAGGGTTCAATCTTTCATGGGAAGTTTCAGAATTTACCAAATATTTAGCCTAACACACTTAGGTAACTAAACTATTTTTGCCTGTACCAATATTTCCAGATCTACCTTTGGGCGACGTGAAAGTCAATTTACGTGACTTTTCAGATTCAGATAACTAGGTAAGACCTATTTTTTTATATACTCCTTTTATATTTTATTTTATCATTTATTTTATCCCTCACTGGTCTACCTTCAGGCCAGATCCTCCAATAACATAGGCCTGGATTGTACAATATTTATTGTACAATTTAACAACAATAAATTATTTTCCAATGATAGGTAGGCGATAGGGATCGGGTGTTTTGTACCCATACCGTTACTGTATCGTTAGTGGCGCCTGAGGGAAAAGTTTTGGGGATCCCTGGAATTTTTGATTTTTCCCGGGATTTTATTATTGTTATCATCCAATATCGCGAAGAACTGCGGGTATCAAAGATGGTCTTCGTGGATAACTTTGCCTTATTACAGTGACAAGAGTTCAATCTTTCATGGGAAGTTTCAGAATTTACCAAATATTTAGCCTAATACACGTATAGGTAACTAAACTATTTTTGCCTGTACCAAAATATTTTCAGATCTACCTTTGGGCGACGTGAAAGTCAATTTACGTGACTTTTCAGATTCAGATAACTAAGACCTATTTTTTTATATACTCCTTTTATATTTTATTTTATCATTTATTTTATCCCTCACTGGTCTACCTTCAGGCCAGATCCTCCAATAACATAGGCCTGGATTGCATGTACCTATACTCCCCCCCACTTGTTCAAAACATGAGATAGAAACATTTATTACAAAATGAAATATAAAACGTTTCTTGATCGATACACAACAAAAACTTTACCTTCTTTCTACTTCCTCTACTACTTTTACTCTGCCTTTTCTCCTTCTTCTCCTCCTTCTTCGTCTCCTTCTTCGTCTTCTTCTTTTTCTTCTTCGTCTTCTTCTTTTGCTACTTCGTTTTCTTTTTTCTTTTGTTCGTGTCGAAGGAGGTTGTACCTTGAACCCTAAGGATGTTGTACCTTGAACCCTAAGGATGTTGTACCTTGAACCCTAAGGATGTTGTACCGTTTTGAATGAGGAAATTCTGGTACGATAGTATACCAGGGGGCCAAGGTACGACGTGTTGAATTTGGGGGCCAAGGTACAGAGGGTTCATTGAGGCCAAGGTACAAAGGGGTGACTTTTTCCGGACTTCTGGAAAATTCTACTATAAAAAATTGGGCAATCAAATTGCAATACCAAGAAAACCAAACCTTACAAAATTTGCTACCGATAGGTAGCGGTTTCAGTTAGATAAAGTAATAATAACTTACCTTCCAATCAAAACAAAATTTTTTAAAAAATGTTCGAAACACAGACCAAAACACGACTTTCCTAATTAACTTCTCAACAACAACTGATTTGTTTACAAATCAAATTGCTATGAGCTCGTAGTGAAATTACGCATCAGATACATATTTTTCGGACCCAATAGGTGGCGCCAGTTACCAGAAAAGTCCAGGGGACCAAGGTACAACGGGGGCCAAGGTACGACTAGACACCCTAACTATTTGAAGGATTCCATTTCACCCTCATTTCCTTCGGAGTTTATCTACTCCACGTCCATGACAATTGACAAACAAGTGCTGTAGTTAACAAGCTGGGCCCGTCCCTCCGGGAATTTTTTAGCCCGTAGTTTATTCGATCGTGGTTAAGGAAAATCAGTAGGGTGTCTAGTCGTACCTTGGCCCCCGTTGTACCTTGGTCCCCTGGACTTTTCTGGTAACTGGCGCCACCTATCGGGTCCGAAAAATATGTATCTGATGCGTAATTTCACAACGAGCTCATAGCAATTTGATTTGTAAACAAATCAGTTGTCGTTGAGAAATTAATTAGGAAAGTCGTTTTTTGGTCTGTGTTTCGAACATTTTTTTAAAAA